>NC_135978.1:2913825-3213825 GCF_053455715.1 Rhinoraja longicauda
CTGCTGAGTTACTCCCAGCATTTTGTGTCCACCTTCAACACCTTCAGTCAATAATGTAGGGTGGAGGTATTTATTTCACAAAATGCTGGAGTAACTCAGCAGGTCAGACAGCATCTCAGGAGAGAAGGAATGGGTGACGTTTAGGGTCGAGACCCTACAAACAGTGAAATTAATCAGTGTAAATCACCCATTCCTTCTCTCCAGAAATGCTGCCTGTTCTGCTGAGTTACTCCCAGCATTTTGTGTCCACCTTCAACATCTTTCCTACATCACAGTGCCTAGTCAGAGCTGAACACGATACTCTAAATGCAGCCTGACCAAATTACTTTGAGGAAATGTGTTTACATAGAAACATAGAAAATAGGTGCAGGAGTAGGCCATTCGGCCCTTCGAGCCTACACCGCCATTCAATATGATTATGGCTGATCATCCAACTCAGTATCCCGTACCTGCCTTCTCTCCATACCCCCTGATCCCTTTAGCCACAAGGGCCACATCTAACTCCCTCTTAAATATAGCCAATGAACTGGCCTCAACTACCTTCTGTGGCAGAGAATTCCACAGATTCACCACTCTCTGTGTGAAAAAAAACCTCATCTCGGTCTTAAAAGACTTCCCCCTTATCCTTAAACTGTGACCCCTTGTTCTGGACTTCCCCAACATCGGGAACAATCTTCCTGCATCTAGCCTGTCCAACCCCTTAAGAATTTTGTAAGTTTCTATAAGATCCCCCCTCAATCTTCTAAATTCCAGCGAGTACAAGCCGAGTCTATCCAGTCTTTCTTCATATGAAAGTCCTGCCATCCCAGGAATCAATCTGGTGAACCTTCTCTGTACTCCCTCTATGGCAAGAATGTCTTTCCTCAGATTAGGAGACCAAAACTGTACGCAATACTCCAGGTGTGGTCTCACCAATGCCCTGTACAACTGCAGCAGAACCTCCCTGCTCCTATACTCAAATCCCCTCGCTATGAATGCCAACATACCATTCGCTTTCTTCACTGCCTGCTACACCTGCATGCCTACTTTCAATGACTGGTGTACCACGACACCCAGGTCTCGTTGCATCTCCCCTTCTCCTAATCGGCCACCATTCAGATAATAGTCTGCTTTCCTGTTCTTGCCACCAAAGTGGATAACCTCACATTTAACTATCTGTTGGATGTATTCCATGGACTTGAGGAGTCAATAATGTAGGGTGGAGGTATTTATTTCACTAAATGCTGGAGTAACTCAGCAGGTCAGGCAGCATCTCAGGAGAGAAGGAATGGGTGACGTTTTGGGTCGAGACCCTTCTTCAGACCTGATGTAGGGTGGAGGGATCAATAGTGTTGAGTTCTAATTCATAGGCATTCTGTTACTATGGTTTTTGAGGTGAGACAGGAAGTGCAGTTGACAGGGTCACTGGTGCATAGTTTGTAAGGTGGTGAGCTCCTACGTTTATGCTGTGCATCTAATGATTGAGCTAGAAGTTCCTTGTGTATATTAATTGCAGAATGGACTACGGATTCCCACAGGTTGTTAAAAGTTGCACTCATAAGGCTTGCTGTGAACCCTAGTGTAAGTCAGATTTTTCGCAAGTTGGGATCACCATTCCCATTTCCTGCCCGAAATACCTTGGAGTCTAAAAAAGGATCTCGACCCGAAACATTGTCTGTCCATGTTCTCCAAAGATGCTGCCTGGCCCGCTGAATTATTCCAGCACTTTGTGTCTGTCACTGAAAGTATTAACTGTCTCAGCGGCGTCTGCTTGTGTTTTGGGCATTTTCTGCAGCATGCAGCTTTCTGAGGAAGCATTGCCACTTTGAGCTCCATCTCCCTCCGTTGCGGCACTTTTGGAATAGTATCAGACCACCGTTGGAATATTATGAGCTGTTTGGGGCCCTATATTTGAGGAAGGATGTGCTGGCGTTGGAAAGGGTCCAGAGGAGGTTTTACAAGAATGATTGGTTAACCTATGAGCACGTTTGATGGCTCTGGGCCTGTTCTTGCTGCCGTTTGGATGGATGAGGGAGAATCTCAGGAAACCTACTGAATAATGAAAGGCCTAGATAGAGTGGATGTGGAGAGGATGTTTCCAGCAGTGGGAAAGTCTAGGACCACGGGGCACCGTCTCAGAATAAATGGGTGTACCATTAGAATGGAGTTGAGGTGGAATTTTTTACTCAAAGGGCAGTTAGTCTGTTGAATTCATTCCCACAAATGGCTGTGGAATATTTTTAAAGCAGAGATCGATAGATTCTTTATAAGTAAAGGAATCAAAGGTATGGGGAAAAGGCAGGAGAATGGTGCTGAGAGAAAAATAGACCAGCCACGATCGAAAGTTGGAGCAGACTCAATGGTTTTGCTCCTATGTCTTATACTTATGAATATGATACGATACTTAATGTTGAACTTCGGCTTTCAGAGATGCTTGCAAAGTTGATTTCCCCGATGCTTGGCAGAACTTTCAATTCAATGATTGCTTGCACTGATTACTTAACCCCTAGTTAAAAAGTGTTTAATTGTCATGCATACAGTAAAGAAACAATGAAGTTTTTTCTTGCTGCAACTTTACAGAAATAAATAAATGCAATAACACACATACGTATACAGTCATCAGTGCTACAATATATTAATAATCAGTAATATGAAGTAACCAGACCATAATAGTGCAAAACTGAAGTACCTCGTTCAAGCAAAACAAAGTCCATGGTAGTTTGTAGTTGCTGAGGTTGGGTTGTGGTTTGTCATTCGCATCAAAAGTGTCCACCTGTTGTTTCAATGGTTCATTGGTGCTTTATTGTCATATGTGCACTGCACAGTGAAATTCTTTTTGCATATACTCGTAGCCATATTTTGGTGTCATTTACAAAAACTCTAAAGTCTGGTCCGTGCACTCAATATACTAGAGTGGCTCCTGATCCAGGTACGCTGGTCGGGGCCATCGGGTTGTCTGGTAGATGCTGCCTGAGAAGAGTTATCTTTGAGATCTTTAATATTGATTTTCATAAGATCATAAGTGATAGGAGCAGAATTAGGCCATTCGGCCCATCACTCTGCCATTCAATCATTGGCTGATCTATCTCTCCCTCTTAACCCCATTCTCCTGCCTTCTCCCCATAACCTCTGACACCCGTACTAATCAAGAATCTATCTATCTCTGACTTAAATATATCCATTGCCTCCACAGCCCTCTGTGGTAAAGAATTCCACAGATTCACCACCCGTGGCATTTTCTTGGCATTGCTTCTGTCACTGCCAGTGCTTTGGGGTCAGGCTGGTGGTTAGTCCACTAGTCACCAGTATCATGATGTCATGATGCAAATGACTTGTCTCGTTCAGAAGATCTTAACAAGTGCCACTGCCTGAATCAGTGGTTTAGCAAAACAAGACGTACATGCCTGGAGGATACCCACGCTGTAACAGGGAGAACGTGCAAACTCTACTCAGGTGGCACCCAAGCTCAGGATCAAACCCGGGCCTTTGGCGCTGCGAGGCAGCAGCACTACCCGCTGTGCCACTGCACCATCGTGTATTGTGATATTCGATACAAGTCCTAAAAGGTTGCAATGTGCTCAGACAGAAGATGAAGTGCTGATTGTCGAGCTGCATTTTGCTTTGTTGGCAGCAGGAGGTTTACCCTGAACTTGAATTCTCCATCCTGTGGACTAAACATGTGCCCAATCTGCTTTTGGTTTCTATCTCCCAATATGCTGGAAGGCACACTGTAAATATTGCACACAGTACACTCGCTTGGAAGAAGCACATGTAAATTATTGTTTGGCCACACCTCCAGTCATGACGTTAATCAAAGAACTGTCGGCAAATATGTTGTGGGCCAACAATGCCAATTGCTGAGCCACAGAAAGTGAGGCTGGCTAGATAGTGCACATGCATTGGAAGGTCATTTAGAGAGTGAATTGGAATCAGGATAGTTTAGGATTATTTTATTATCAACATAAAAATAAAGTGTCCTTGACAGAATTTTTCTGCTGGCTTGGCAATAATGCTAAACTTTCAATGTTGCTGCCATTCAGATATGTTTCTTTTTCGATTGGCAGCAGTAACTAATGCATGTTGTATAATTTATCTGGTTCCCTTTCATTGTTAATCTTCCAGTCTGTTCTTGAAAATGTTCATCACATCAAATGTTCATCAATGATCTATACATTTTGTCTGAATCAGTATGAAGAAGGGTCTCGACTCTTCTCTCCTGAGATGCTGAGTTACTCCAGCATTTTGTGTCTACCTTCAATTTGAACCAGCATCTGCAATTATTTTCCTATACATTTTCCTTGCTCTACATTCCCTTTGTCCTGTTTTCACACCTTATATTTCTTTATCAATGTATCTCCCTCTCCCCTGACAGCAGTCTGAAGAATGGAATTGTTCTGAAATGTGGAGTGGTTGTTGTAAACTGCCTCTAATATGTGGGTGAGTGGTAGAATTTGGATGGGCAGAGATATAGAATGTGGGGATAACAAAAAATCAAATGAGGGATGGGTGGGTGCTTGACCATTGCTGCAAATCCTGTGGGTTGAAGGGCCTTTTCCATGCTGTATAACTCTACAACCCACCTAAGAAGCATGGAAACGCTCTCCTAAATGGTCTTCTGGCCTTCTGTGCTATGATCCTTCTGCTGCCCATGTTGCAATCCTTCCCTTTCCTTCGCATATGTGTGTGCACTACTCTCTGTAAATGTTCCACAAAATACCCCAATACCTCAACCTCTTTATTTAAATAAAACTCCCTACATTCCTTACTCTGGCTTCATAATTTGCAACTCTTCAATCCTTTTGTGTCGCATGTTTTTTTCATCTCTGGCCTTTGTCCAACTATGTGTGAATCATCCCACCCCCTTCACATGTGTTCAGCTATTACCTACCAAGTTTTGCCAAGCCTCTTATATGTCCCAGGTTTCTTTCCTTCCACAACCAGTCTGAAGAACGGTCCCGACCCAAAATGTCACCTCTCCATGTTCTCCAGGGAAGCTGCATGACCCGCTGAGTTACTCCAGCACTTTGTATCCCTTTGATCCTAGTTTTGTCAGCAATCTAGCTTGTAATACTTGTCTTCTTTTGGATTGATTTATTGTTTTTGCCAGCTCGTACTTTATGAGATGCTGGAATGGTTTTGCTACATTAAAGTTAATGAAAAAATGTACGTGTTGTTACACGAGATGTGTGCTCAATTAGTGGGGGCTGTAAAAGTGCACATTCTGTACATACTAGCAGTTCTTCACTGCAGAAGCAGGGCAGTGTGTCATAAAGAAAAAGCTGGCCAAAGCATTGTGTTCAAACCGAGTATTGAAATAAGCAATTGCCAGGGCTGATGTTTGCTCTGTAATACCAAGTATTATTACCTTTGGTGACACGAGACTGCAGATACTATAATCTGGAGTAAAAAACATTCTGTTGAAGGAATTCAACAGATCAGGCAGCATCTGCGGAGGGTCAGGAATTGTTGATGTTTTGGGTTGAGATCCTGTGTCCGGATTGAGCCTAACTCATCTATGCTGATCAAGATGTATTTTTGAGATCCTATTTGTGTGTTTGAGCCAAATCCCTCTAAACCATTCCTATCTAAATGGCTTTTAAACTTTGTAATTATCCCCATCTCTTCAGCTTCCTCTGGCTGGTTCCCCTTACCCACTACCCTCTGTGTGGAAAAAGATTGCCCCTTCTGGTTCCTTTTAAATATTTCCCTCTCGCTGTAAACCTATGTCCTCAAGTTTTAGACTTCACTAGTCTGGGGGAGGGGAAAAGACTGACCATCCACCTTGGTTACGTTCTTCATGATTTTATATGTCTCTATAAGGTCGCCCCTCAACCTCGTATACTCCAGGGGAAAAAAAGTCGCAGACTGTCCAGCTGCCACAAAGGCTGTTTGCTTTGCAGAGTTATCAACCTTTCTATTGGTAACCAGTTGGGCCTCCTCCAGTGCCCCTGGCTTCACAACTCTTCAAACTTGTCTCACACTTGCTGTTCTTACCTCTGCCATTTGTTCCAACTATCTGCCTGTCAAAAAATCCCCCTTGCCTGTGTCAACCTATTAGCATGCTATGTCCTGCCTCTCCCCTTTTCCGGCTTTCATCTCCCCCCCACCCTACAATCAGCTGTGAAGAAGGTTCTCGACCCAAAATGTCACCTATCCATGTTCTCCAGTGATGCTGCTTGACCTGCTGCGTTACTCCAGTGCTTTGTGTATTAATCAGCATCTGCGACTCCTTGTAACTTTTCTGACTTTCTGTTTCAGCTCGGATTGCTTTGTCTGGAATGCTGAGTACCACAAGCTAAAATGTCGGATCAAGATCCAGTGACCCAACTCCCTCAACTGCCGCTAAAATGCCAGCAGTCCAAGTTCATTATTGGCTCCGTGTCCGAGGACAACTCGGAGGATGAGATCGGAATGAGCGGCAGCAAGTCGGATATTATGGAAGACAAGGAGCGGTCATTATCACCCTCCTCTGTAAATTCTGACAGTCTGTCTGATCTGGGGATGAGCAACGATGTTTTTTCTCCACAAATGAGGTAATACTGGAGATGTTTAAGTAAAATATCTTGTGCCATTTTGCTTCTGTGGTGTGACCTCCTCTTAATGGACTTTAGATGTGTTGATGGTTCAATAGTGCTTTATTGTCATATGTGCAAATGCACAGTGAAATTATTTTCTTACATACAGTCCAGTACAGTATTGCCATATCTTAGCACATCCCCAATTAACAAGGTGTACTGAAATAGTCCACTGAGCCGGCATGCAAAAGGCGCCAGGTTTTGGTGCCATTTTCAAGGTCCAGTCTTTGTCCTAATTGTTATGAGCGATGCCTGATATACGCATGCTCCAGGGATCAGCTAATCGAGGCAGGGTTAAGGGCCTGCATTAGTTGGTTTTGCCCCTAATGAAAAGTGTTCAAAATCGTCAGGTTAAGAAACAAATTTAATGTTTTGGATGATGACCCTTTATCAGAACAGGAAAAGTGAAAACCCAAATGTTTTAAGTTACAAAGAGCGGTGAGAGGTGGAGAGAACAAAAAGAATGTGTGTGATAGTGGGGACACCAAGGTTGTTCCAGGTAACACCATGTCCTTGTATAAGAAAATAACTGCAGATGCTGGTACAAATCGATTTATTCACAAAATGCTGGAGTAACTCAGCAGGTCAGGCAGCATCTCGGGAGAGAAGGAATGGGTGACGTTTCGGGTCGAGACCCTTCTTCAGACTTCCATGTCCTTGTGCCTTGCACTTGATGGGTGAATTGGTGTCATTAGAGAGGAAGAAGAAAAATACCAAAGAAAAACACGGCAACTGCAATGTTGAAGGAACATTTAGACAGGTACAAGGTTAGGATAAGTTTAGAGGGATACGAGCCAAACTCAAGCAGGTGGGACAAGTGTAGATGGGACATCTTTGTGGGTGTGGGCAAATTGGGCCGATGGGACGTTTCCACACTATGACTCTATAACTGCAAGCAGTTGCAGGAAATCTGAAACAAAAGAGAATATTGGAAATATTGTGCAGATCAGGCAGTATCAGTCGTGTATTTGTTAAAGGTGGCTGAGTTAGCATTGACAGAAACTAGAAAGGTTTGTTATCTAAAAACTGAGCATTTCCTCTAACCCTTTGCAACTGGATCTTTGACTTCCTCTGGCATATTCAATTAGTGCAGATCAGTAGCAACATCTCCGGGTCACTGACCATTCGCATGGGTGCACCTTCAACTACATACTTAGCACTCTGGTCTATTCTATTCGCACCCATGACGGTGTGGCTAAGCACAGCTCCAATGCCATCTGCAAATTTGCCGACAACGCCACTGTGGTTGGCCGAATTGTGGGTGGTGATGAGTCAGCATATAAGGAAACTCAGCAGCACAGTGGAGCAGTGGTAGAGTTGCTGTCTTACAACGCCGAGACCCGGGTTCGATCCTGACTATGTTGTGCTGTCTGCACAGTGTTGGTATGTTCTCCCTGTGACCACGTGGGTTTTCTCCGGGTGCTGTGGTTTCCTCCCTCACTCTAAAAAAGTAGGAGATTGGATGTCCCACTTATCTGGATAATTATTCTTGCATCTCTAATAATTTGCACATCAAAGCAATCAGTAAAGTTTTCTCAATCGATCAATAAAGCCAGATATGTTGTAAATATGCGATCTGTCTCTTGATAATACATGAGTTCAAAGAGCAACTCTTACTGACATGAGTTTGCTTTTTATGGTGGCCATCAGGAACTACCTGGTTTGTCTTAAACTTTTAAATCGTGATGCATTGTCTGATTATCTGATTTCTCAAAGCTAATTAATAAATGTTTTGGTTGTTTGGTGACCTTGTTGATGTAATTAAAGAATGTTGGATCCAGCACCTGTGGTGATTTGGTTGGATTTAGTTTGAAGCCAAATGTTGTTTTATTGCTGACTTCTTTCCAACAACTTTCTGTTATACTGCTGTGAAGGCACTGTATTAATTGGAGTAATGATCTTTCCTTCAGTAAAATAAGAGAATGGGATTAGACATACAGTGCCGGGGTAACTCAGCAGGTCAGGCAACGTCTCTGGAGAAAACGATGGATGTCATTTCAGGTCGGAATCCTTCTTCAGACTCCAAACTGCAGTCCAAAGAAGGGTTCCTCTCCTCCTAAAGTCCACCATTAACTCCTTAGGGAACAGTGGGAAACGTATCTGCTCCCTGTGTCATAGAAAATTAAAAGTATTGAAAAGTTATTTTTTTAAATAACATTACAATATAGGTTTGTGGTAATTCCAAAATGGTGCTAGCATGCTCCCTTACAACAAGAACAGCAAGTGTTTGAGGTTGAATATCTCACATTAGCTCTGGCCTTATGAACTTCACCTTAAAAGATCGTTCTACCGTAGAACCAACAATCTTTAAACCATTGTGGAGTATTGGCAAGGAATGAGTGCACATTGCAACGATGGGAGTTGGAAGGCAAACCAGTGTGTGCTGAAGGGTTTTATGTGAAAAGACACTTCCAACAGGAAGGAGCCAAGCTGGTGCCTGTAAAGGCATGCAGTCTCAGAATACCTGGACCTTAGCAATACAATGTGCAGGTTTGTAAGTTAATTGGCTTCTGTAAAATTGCCCCATGTGTGTTGGGAGTGGACGAGAAACACCTAGACCTAGTGTGAACGGGCAATCGATGGTTGCCGTGGTCTCGGCAGGTATATTGGCCTGTTTCCATGCGGCATCATTTGATCAATTCAATCAAATGCTGTTTCCATGTTGAAAAATGAGCCTTATTTTTATTTCCGAATGTTGCTACATATGGCATATCTCAATGGAAGCCACCTACAAGAATCCTGAGGCAAGGTTTCTGTGAATGTGGGTGGCACTGACTTCAACCGTACGACCGGCACAGGCACTTGCCCGAGTTTCATTTTGAGATTTTTACGGGTTACACTCAGTGTGAACTATCTTGCGGAAGAGTAGTCTGGATGATATTGCCTCTGCCAAAAGGGATGATAAGGTGATGATATTTTGGGTCAGGATTCTTCTTCCTGACACAATACTCAGCTGGTGGTTGCTGCCTCACAGTACCAGGGACCCCGGTTCCATCCTGACTAAGGGTGCAGTCTTGTGTGTTCTCCCTGTGACGGTGTGAGTTTCCTCCCACATCCCAAATTCAGCAGGCTTTTGTAGGTTAATTGGCCCTTGAAAATTAGTGAGTAGGGAGTGGATGAGAAAATGGGACAATATAGAACTAGTGTGAGCAGGTGATCGATGGTCGGCCCGGACTTGGTGGGCCAAAGGACCTGATTCCATGCTGTATCTCTAAACTAAACTAAACTAAACTGCATTGATGAGGTATGAACCGAATTTAATAAGAAGATGCTTTACTGTGAAGCTTGAGTGGAGGTGGTTTTCTAGGATACCTCTTTTGTCATGTGTCTGTTGCTTTCGTTTTTTTTTAAACTTTTCCTCGTCCGTGAACGTGGAACTACGTTGATTTCATTTATTTCTTGTGACAGATTTAAAAGTTGGTTCTCCTTGAAGTGAACAACACCAGTTACAATTTGTCTTCTTCTTGCGTTTGAGGCAACAGAAGTTATGAAGCTGCTTCTGCTGTCTCTGTTTGTTGTCCTTCGCCTGACTGAGGTCAGTTGACAGGGCTCACCACGGGGAGGTCGACAACGTGAGCCCTTTACAATTTGTAACTTACAAAGACCAATTTAGTTTGAGATACAACGTGGAGACTGGTCCTTCAGCCCACTGCGTCCGTGCCGACCAGCGATCCCTGTGCACTAATACTATCCTGCACACACTAAGGACAATTTACAAACTTTACCAAAACCAATGAACCTACAAACCTGTATGTCTTTGGAATGTGGGAGGAAACTGGACCACCTGGAGAAAACCCACTCCGTACAGACAGCACCCCCAGTTAGGATTGAACCCGGGTCTCTGGTGCTGTAAGGCAGCAAATCTACCGCTGCGCCACCGTGCTGTGCCTGAGTCATACTCGTTGCAATATTAGCGAGAAACAAATTTGGGGTATCGCAAGACTATCAAGGTCATTTGACCCCAGAATAGGGCATGCAAAACCCTGCACCAACATTTCAAACACTATAAATGACTGGGGTTAGCAAAATTCATTGATAAATCATCAATGCGGTTTTTGTGTCAGAAGAAGGGTCCTGACCCAAAATGTCATCTGTCCATGTCTTCCAGAGATGCTGCCGGACCCACTGAGTTACTCCAGCACTTTGTGGGGGTTTTTTGTACGTGCAAGGGGATTATTGTGGATTTATGTAGATTAATTTCTTATCGCTGTGTCAGAACAGCACTGAAATAGCAACTAGGTCATGTGCTCAAGTTCATGACATGAGCCTGGAACTGATGCCATTGAACCAGAGATGATATTTACCTAAACTGTTAATGGGATGTATTGAAGTGCTAGAGCTTTGCCAATTCTCATTTAAGTTAACGATAGAAAAAGATACTGTAGTCAGTAGAGATACACAGGTCGTTCGCTGATGACCAGTTTATCTATTGACTACAGTATCTCTTCCTATGGCAAAACTCCAGCACTTCAACACACAGGTCATCTGCTGACTGATCCCTCAACCTGAATGTAGTTATTGGCACTTGGTAGTGTCTGCCTGTGAAATATGTTGCAAGTGCGAGGAGAACTTTTAGACAATAGGTGCAGGAGTAGGCCATTCGGCCCTTCGAGCCAGCACCGCCATTCAATGTGATCATGGCTGACCATTCTCAATCAGTACCCCGTTCCTGCCTTATCCCCATACCCCCTGACTCCGCTATCCTTAAGAGCTCTATCTAGCTCTCTCTTGAATGCATTCAAAGAATTGGCATCCACTGCCTTCTGAGGCAGAGAATTCCACAGATTCACAACTCTCTGACTGAAAAAGTTTTTCCTTATCTACGTTCTAAATGGCCTACCCCTTATTCTTAAACTGTGGTCCCTTGTTCTGGACTTCCCCAACATTGGGAACATGTTTTCTGCCTCTAACATCTGTAACCCCTTAATATTTTTATACGTTTCGATAAGATCCCCTCTCATCCTTCTAAATTCCAGTGTGTTTAAGCCTAGTCGCTCCAGTCTTTCAATATATGACAGTCCCGCCATTCCGGGAATTAACCTAGTAAACCTACGCTGCACGCCCTTCACCTGAATTGGTTATTATCTTCCTGTGTGCTATGTGATCAAACAAGGAGGGATTAGAGTCATAGACTCTTAGAGCATGGAAACGGCTTTCTGCCCAACACTTTTGTACTGTGCAACTCAGACTTTTAAAAAATGTTTTACTCAAGATTGCAGCATTTGCAGTTCTTTATTCATAATTCATTCATTATTTTTTTATTGTAATATATTCATCTTCATCTTTTTTTCATTGAAGTGACTATATTTTATATTGATTGTTGTTTGCTGTGCCTTTTTAATTTTAACTTAATTTAATGCACTTTATTCCTCGGGATTGTGGGAAACGGTATTTCGATTTTCTGTCTGTGTAAACTAACTGGAAATTGACAATAAAGTTGACTTTGACTTTGACTTTGATAAAGAAGGGTCCCGACTTGAAACATCGCCAGTCCTTTCCCTCCAATGCAACATTTTCCAACATTTCATCTTTGTGTAACATATTCTGTTTTTTTCACATAATCCTGATGTATCATTGAAGGAAAAGCTGGTACTGACACCTAGAAGTGTAGGAAAGAACTGCAGGTGCCGGTTTAAATCGAAAGTAGACACAAAATGCTGGAGTAACTCAGCGGGACAGGCAGCATCTCTGGAGAGAAGGAATGGGTGACGTTTCGGGTCGAGACCCTTCTTCAGCATTTTGTGGCTACCTGACACCTAGAAGATTCTTTTCATTCCTTTTAAGTGAAGCTGGGATTTCATTTTGTTACTCGGGGTAGTTAGGGTGTAGTTTCCATCTTCCAACCTAACTCATTGCAGATATTAGACCGAATCTCTGTACCTGTAAAGCGTTCATGCTATAACACTATATTCTGCACACTGGTATTTTTCCCTTTGCATGACCTGTTGTCCTTGGCATGGCTTGAAAGTTCTCGTCTAGTATGATTAGATTTGATTGGAGAGTATGCAAACAAAGTTTTTCATTGTTTCTTGGTACACGTGACAATAAAAAAACTAGTGCCGAGTGGTATTTCAATGTGTGCATGTGTGGTTGTATAAAAGCATGGCATTTATAGATAGAGCTGAACAAATGAATCTTTCAGCTAAAAATGTAACCGTGGCAATGATCAAATTGTTTGAACGATGGGCAGATGGAACTAGGTGGCGGGGAGAGTTAGGGGTGGATTTGGGAGACAGGCAGGAAGGTGATAGGTGGAAGCGGATAGGGAAGGAGAAAAGTGGGGGGCTGATGGGGTGAGGGAGGTTGAAAGTGGAGGCTAAAGCACAAGAATGAGGAGTGAGGGCACGAGGGCTAGCAGTGGAATCTTTAGACTTGAGAGATGCAGAGACGATTGAGGGCAGAAAAGTGGGCATGGGAAGGGGTGTTGAAATGGAGGCGTGTTAGTATGGCATCCCTCTCTGATGGCACAGCAGAGAACAGGAACTGCACTCAGCACTGGATATGAGTTACAACTATCAGGTTAATTCCTGGGATGGCGGGACTGACATGATGAAAGAATGGGTCGACTGGGCTTGTATTCACTGGAATTTAGAAGGATGAGAGAGGATCTTATAGAAACATAAGAAATTCTTAAAACATTGGACAGGCTAGATGCAGGAAAAATGTTTCCGATGTTGGGGGAGTCCAGAACCAGGCGTCACAGTTTTAAGAATAAGGAGTAGGCCATTTAGGACTGAGATGTGGAAAGTTGTGAATCTGTGGAATTCTCTGCTGCAGAAGGCAATGGAGGCCAATTCACTGGATGTTTTCAAGAGAGAGTTAGATTTAGCTCTTAGGGCTAAAGGAATTGAGCGGAAAAAGCAGGAACAAGGTACTGATTTTAGGTGATCAGCCATGATCGTATTGAATGCCGGTGCTGGCTCGAAGGGCCGAATGGCCTACTCCTGCACCTATTTTTCTATGTTTCTATCGTGAAAATGAATCACACAGCATGGAAATAGGCCCTTCAGCCACCAAGATGTCCCTTCCTGGTTAGTCCGATTTGTCCATATCACTCAAAAATTTCCTATTCGTGTACCTGTCCAAGTGCTTTTTAAATGCTGTTATAGTAAATGCTGTCAACTACCTTTTCTAGCGAACATAGACACAAAATGCTGGTGTAACAGGCAGCATCTGCCTGAACCACTGAGTATCTCCAGCACTCTTTTATCTTCAGTATAAACCAGCATTTACAGTTCCTATACCTTTCTTCGCAGCTCATTCCATGCACCCACCACCCTCTGAATGGAAAACATGTGCTCCTTAGGTTCTTAAGTCTTGATCCTCTCATCTTAAACATCTGATTCTTGATTCTCTACCTTGGGTAAAAGAGTGTGCTTTTACCCTATACATTCCCCTCATGATTTTACACACCTCCGTAAGATCACCCCTCAGTCTCCTTCACTCCAAGGAATAAAGCCCGGTATGCGTTTTTAGTCCTCTCATCTGAACTTATTAGTTGTTGGGGTCCAGTTTGCTGAGCGAATATCCAGTACCTCAGCATTTGTGATGTGAGATGTTGGACAGGAAAACAGTACCACTTCTTTGACATGTACAAGACATTTGCAGCAGATGTAATTACCTAACGTCAGATAAAGCTGTCCTTGCCATTCTGCATTTATTAGCTGTGCATGGGGAGGGGTTGAGTTAGCATACTCTTTCTTCAGACTTGTCAGTTATACAGTACATAAGCAGGCCCTTTGGCCCAATTCGTTTGTGCTAACCATGTTCCCGTCCTGAGCTCATCCCATTTGTCTGCATTTGGGCCACGTCCATCTTAACCGTTTAATTGTCAGATGGCCACCAAAAAGGAACCAATGAAATTCTTACTTGCAGCAGCATAACAAGTCCATAAACATAGTATTCCTAGATAAAATAAAGCGATAAAAACCTTAAATTCAAAAAAGAACATTAGTGCAAAACAAAATCCCCAAATCCATGTCTTGTCCATATGTCTATAAAACATTGTCCCTGCCTCTTCCACTTCCTTTGGTACCTGGTTCCATTCTCTCACCACCCTAAAATGAAAGATTTGACTCCCATGTCTTCTTTAAATCCTTCAATTCTTGCTGTAAAACTGTGCCCTTTTGCTTACTTTCTTATCAACCTTCGATCTGGATGAATAGTTATACTTCTGTGGAGAGTTGGAGATGGTGCAGGAGAACCCCAAACATTTGCAGACTTATTTAGCTGCATTTTATAAAATTAGCTGAGATATTGGGTACAGCTGTGAATTTATTAAAATACACTATGACCATGAAACCAGCCAGTACTGCACTATGGGAATGGGACTTGAAATAACAGATTTGGAAAGGCTTTATTGAGCCCAGGATTGTTTGGCTTTCATAGAACCCTGTTGGTGCTAGATCTTTACATTCTCCTGGGACAATCCAGGATGGTAGAAAACAGCAAGCAAACATTACAAATCTCAGTGGATTACTCTGAAAATAAATAATAATGGAATGAAAGATGTGCGCCTGCAATGCTGGAAAATAATTAGGTTTTTAAAGATACAGCACATAAACATGTCCTTCGGCCGATCGACTCCGCGCTGACCACACCAACCATCGATCACCGGTTCACACTGGTACAAACAACAATTAACCTACCAACCCGCACGTCTTTGGGATGTGGGAGGAAACCAAAGCACTCGGATGAAATCCATGTGGTCACAGAGAATTTCCATGTGCAATCTCCACACAGACAGCACCCGAGGGCAGGATTGAACTCTGGTTTCCAGTGCTGTGAGGCAGCCATTCTACCAGCTGCATTACTACCGCCCTCAAGCAAGCTAGTGAGGTCTCTGCATTTTGTCCCAGAGAGCTCTGTGATGCGGAGTGATCTGGGTGTGTTTTTAGATTTAGAGATACAGCGCGGAAACAGGCCCTTCAGCCCACCGAGTCCGCGCCGCCCAGCGATCCCCGCACATTAACACTACCCTGCACACACTAGGGACAATTTTTACATTTTACCCAGTCAATTAACCTACATACCTGTACGTCTTTGGAGTGTGGGAGGAAACCGAAGATCTCGGAGAAAACCCACGCAGGTCACGGGGAGAACGTACGAACTCCGTACAGACGCCGCCCGTAGTCAGGATCGAACCTGAGTCTCAGGCGCTGCATTCGCTGTAAGGCAGCAACTCTACCGCTGCGCCACCATGCCGTTGGCACATGATTCACAAAAGGCCAGCATGCATAGACGGCAAATAACAGGGAAAGTTATTGAAGTGATATAGCTTAGTAATTAAAACTAAAATAGGAATAGGTTATTCTGCAGGACATTAAGAGCATTATGTGCAAGAGTACATTCCTTATGACCATCAGCTCCACCTTGTTTCCTCTGATCACCCACCTCCACCTGGGGTAATTTACAGTTGCCAACCAGTGTATCTTTGTGATGTGGGAGGAAACTGGAACTCCCATGGGAACTCCGTGCAGCACCAGGGAGCACACACAATATTGCAGGGCAGGAGCAAACCCAACTGAGTGGAGCTGTGTGGCAGCAGCATTGTGTCAGCCTAGGCCGCCAGCCCCTGACAACCTCTCGATTTCGGTCCTCTCTTGCTGAGAGAGGTTACTAAGTGACTGGTACCTTGCCATCGTGGTGAGAGAGGTTGGGCACCATTCACTTCAACATACACAAGACATTGTCAGCAGAAGTCATTGTTAATGAGGCATTATTGTCTCATGTACGAAGGTATGATAAAAAGCTCTTCAGAAACCCGGGACCTTCAGCTCTTTTGGGACCTACAGCTCAACCGACAGTGCTGAAATGAGGGAAGACTTTTTCCACACAGTGGTAAAAGTTCGGAACTCCATTATATAAAGTGCAATTGGCAGATTAACTTTAATTCTATGATCAAAAAAATATGGTGAACAAAAATTAAAGGATGGAGGAAAAGAGGTTTAATGTGTTGGAACACACATCAGCCACAATCTCACTGTATCGTGGAACATGGTTGTCAGGCTAAATGGCCTGCATGTTGCTATATGCACTCTGAAGTGAGAAATGTTTTCTGCCATTAATGATAGTATAGTGTGTGGGAAGGAACTGCAGGTGCTGGTTTACACTGAAGATAGACACAAAGTGCTGGAGTAACTCAGAGGGTCAGGCAGCATCTCTGGAGAGAAGGAATAGGTGACATTTCGGGTCGGAACCCTTCTTCAAACTGAAAGTCACCTCCTTTTCTCCAGAGATGCTGCCTAACCCACTGAGTTACTCCAGCATTTTGTGTCTATCTTCAATGATAAAGTACAAGTTCAAGTTGAAGTATTGTATCGTCGCAGTAAGCGAATAGGCCAGTGCCTTCCTATTTCTCTTACTGTGTAATAGTTTAGCTTATGTGCCGGCTCCACTTCTGATCCACGATATCCTGATAAGTCGTGTTTATGGAATGAAATTAGCTTGAACATGACGACTTCATTGTAACCTGAGTCTGAAGAAGGGTCTCGACCCGATACGTCACCTGTCCATGTTCTCCAGGAATGCTGCCTGACCTGCTGAGTTACTCCAGCACTTTGTGTCTTTCCTTGGTAAACCAGCATCTGCAGTTCCTTGATTTTGCATTGTAGCCTGATGTTTGATTTGTACTTGTCCAAGATGTGAATTAATTAGTTGGAAGAGGCAGAGCTGTAATTGGCAGCAAAAGCCAATGGTTATTTTTTTTTGTCAGAGCTATAAAGTTCTTTGGAACGTCACTAGCCCCGCTCAGCTCTGACATGGCTGTAGCAGACAGACTGCGTCATTATTTTAAGTTATAGCCATTTGCTGTATGAGCGTGGGTTTGAATGAGAGCCAGAGTTGGTTATTAAAGCAGCAACGTTCATCCAGAGATGCAGGGAAAACAATATCGGTGCAATGGGACTTACTCGTCAAAAGTAAAATATTTTATCTTCAGGCTGACTAACTGCAATCGGTAAATCATGGTACAATTTTTCTGAGTCTGGAAGCTGGTGACACTCTCGACTAATCATGGACGAGTCTGGAGGGGAGAACCAGAGGATTATATACTACTTACTGCGGCGGTTAGTAAGTGATTGTGTTACAGAATAAAAATGTGAAGTGCATGTCTGCTTGTCGCTGAATGAGTTAAGTTCTAAACCTTGCAGCCATTGTGTGACTGTTGTCGTCCCTCTAAGAGTCCTGGATGCCGAGACGCAGGTTTGTTCGGAATCTGCAATGCTCATTCTACCGATGCCAAGGATGCAGCACCCTTCAAATAACCGTTCCCTTATTAATTGATCAGGCACTTAGAAATGATTTCACTTTTCTTCCTGCCCTGAAAGCTCTATTTATTCAGTGCCCTGCTTCATGTAAAAACTCATATGGTAAACGATTAAACTATGGAAGGTGTTTTATTCAAGGTTAGCATTCCGATGGACGTGAAGCCTGCAAAGCATGTGTATTCCAGCAAAGGGCACTTATTATTAATGAAGGGGAGGAATATTGACCAATTTGCTTTTTTTAGCTTCCTGGCTTAATGCTATTTCAGTGGAATTTGACACCTTGACTAAGTGACCATCTGTCAGGGATCTTTTCTGTTTGGCATGATGTGACCATATTTGATGGCTGAGTCTCCAACAGTATCATGCAAAGAAGGGAGTAAATGTCTTTACTTTCGAAATGCAGCATCTTTTTCTTGGTGGGGAAATACAGAGAGTTCAAGGAGTAGACCTTTTCAACAGACAAAGGAGATACAAGGATGCTGAAATTTTGAGCGCAAGTGCTGGAGGAACTCAGTGGGTCAGGCAGCATCTGTGGAGGGGACAGAATGTGTAGGAAGGAACTGCAGGTGCTGGTTTACACCAAAGATGGACACAAAATGCTGGAGTAATTCAGCCAGTCAGGCAGCATTTCTGGAGAAAAGAAATAAGTGATGTTTCGGGTCGAGACCCTTTTTCAGACTGAGAGTCAGCAGAGAGGGAAACATTTCTGTACCTCTAGTGCTGGAGTAACTCAGCAGGTCAGGCAGCATCTCTGGAGAACATGGAGAAGCGACGATTCAGGGCTGGATCTTTCTTCAGACGTCCGTAAGGGCCAACCTGAATCGTCACCTATTCAGGTTCTCCAGAGATGCTGACTGACCCGCTGAGTTACTCCAGCACTCTGTGTCTTTTTTTGTAAACCAACAGCTGTAGATTTATGTTTAGGTTTATTATTGACTTGTGTACCATGGAAAGCTTTGTTTTGCAGATCAGATATGCTGTACATAAATCAGTTGAAACTCAAGTAAAATAGGTAGAGCAAAGTGGAAATTGTAGTCCCTTATGTTTAAGAGTTTTATGCTCTTTTGCTTCAGACTCATTTTCCTGGTCTTGTACTGAGGAGGAATTTCGACTGAAGTATTATGCAGTTGCGATCTCGACCCGGACCGCCAGTCGGCATAGTGGCGCAGCGGTTGAGTTAGTCATTAGTTTATTGTCATGTGTACCAAGGTACAGTGAAAGGCTTTTGTTGCATGCTGACCACTCAGCGGAAAGACAATACATGATTACAATCGACCCCACAACCCCGAGTTGCTGCCTTATAGCACCAGAGACCCGGGTTTGATCCTAACTACGGGTGCTGTCTGTGCGGAGTTTGTATGTTCTCCCAGTGGGTTTTTCTGGGTGCTTCGGTTTCCGCCCACATTCCAAAGACGAGCAGAGTTGTAGGTTAATTGGCCAGCATAAATTGTCCCTGGTGTGTAGGGTAGAACTGGTGTATGGGTTACCATGGGTCGGTGTGGACTTAGCCGGCTAAAGGGCCTGTTTCCACGCTGTGTCTGTAAAAACTAAACCAAGCTTGTACACGAGCCTTGATCGATTCTCCTTATCGCCACAGGCCAAGCATGTCGGGATTGCATCTGATGAAACAAGGACGGGACAGGAAGAAGCTGGAGCTACAGAGAGACTTCACAGTTGCTTCCCCGGCTGAATTTGTAACTCGCTTCAGCGGCAATAAAGTTATTGAAAAGGTAAGCAAGACGTTTTCTCAAGCTTTCTATCTTTAGTCAGGCGCGGTAGCGCAGCGGTAGAGTTGTTGCTTTACAGCGAATGCAGCGCCGGAGACTCAGGTTCGATCCTGACTACGGGTGCTGCACTGTAAGGAGTTTGTACGTTCTCCCCGTGACCTGCGTGGGTTTTCTCCGAGATCTTCGGTTTCCTCCCACACTCCAAAGACGTACAGGTATGTAGGTTAATTGGCTGGGTAAATGTAAAAATTGTCCCTAGTGGGTGTAGGATAGTGTTAATGTACGGGGATCACTTGGCGGCACGGACTTGGAGGGCCGAAAAGGCCTGTTTCCGGCCATATATATATGATATGATGATGATGATTGTTATGCCTTCTAATTAACTGTGTTAAACGGGTCGCGGCGAAGGAAGCATTGTCCATTTTTGAACAAAAGATGTATTAAAGATGAGTGTCCAATGTTTGGTCAAATCGCCGGATGCTATCTTGAGTGTAAAAGCCTATCAAGTCCATCAAGCCTCTCTTGTGCAACATGTTTCATTTAGTTTAGAGATACAGCATGGAAACAGGCCATTCAGCCCACAGAGTCCACGATGACCATCCATTCACCACTAGTTCTATGTTATATTTTCTTTAGAAAATGTTGTGCATTATGTGGGTAGCATGTAAAACAAAGCTCTTAACTGTACCTCGGTACACGTGACAATAATAAACCTAAACCTAGCATCTAAGTTTACTCTTCAGGTTCCCTTCCTAGCTAGTAACTTGCTATGACTCTTTCCAACAGGTGCTGATTGCTAACAATGGTATTGCTGCCGTGAAGTGCATGAGATCCATACGACGCTGGTCTTATGAAATGTTCAGGAACGAGCGTGCCATTCGATTTGTTGTCATGGTTGCTCCAGAAGACCTGAAAGCTAACGCAGGTCAGTTTATGTGCAATATTACGTGGAGACGTTCTTAAAGGAAAACACACCAGATTACTTGAGATACGGAAGGACTTCAACAACCTCTCCTTGCAGTTAATACTCCCTAATCCATGCTGCATTCTGGCTGCATGCTTTCTAAAGCCATAAATTTTCTGTAATGGGGCGACCAGACCTGCATATTTTATTTCAAACGCGGCTTAAACAATATCTTATAGAGCTGTGGAATGTTGAACTGCCAGTCTTATTCCTCTCGCAACCAAATCTCCATAATGGCCACAGCATCATGTTGCAGGATCATATACTCGAGGGCTAAGCATTAAGGGGAGAGGGGCAAATTGTAAAGGAAATGTGCAGAACAACATTTTTTACACAGATGGCAGTGAGTGCCTGGAATCAGCTGCCAGGGTGATAGTTGAGGCAGATACTAGAGTGGCATTTAAAAGGGTTTAGGATGCTCAGGAAATGGAGGGATATGGATTATGCACAGGTGGATAAGAGACGGTCTTGGCATCATGTTTGGCACAAACATTGTGGGCCGAAGGGGCTGATCTTGTGCTGTGCTGTTCTATGATGAGCAGGCTCAAGGGGCCACTTGGCCACTCTTGCACGGTTTTCTTTATTTTTCAAAAGGAATAGAGAAATAGCACAGGTAGAACCATGTGCCAGCAAGACGCAGAGATAAAGGAGAAAATTGTGAGTGTGTGAACAAAGAACATTAGTCTGTCGCGTGGAAGTGACCAGTTGGTAGCCTGTTGAATGCCATAAAAATGCGCACTTTAGGAATGTCAAGCACAGCAAAACTTTGGACAAGTTCATTAATCACTGTGCGGGGTTGTAAGTTAATTGGCTTCTGTAAATAGTCCCTAGTGTGTAGAATAGAACTAGTGTTCGGGGTGATCGTTGGTCGGCGCGGATTTGGTCGAAAGGCCTGTTTCCATGCTACATCTCCAAAATAAACTAAAATAATGAGTTCACACTATGATGGTTTGTTTCAAGTATTATTTTAAGTTGTGTTGAAATGTTTGCTTTGCTTACAGAATACATTAAAATGGCAGACCACTATGTTCCTGTACCAGGAGGACCAAACAATAATAACTATGCAAATGTTGAGCTGATCCTGGATATAGCAAAACGCATCCCAGTCCAGGTACTGTTGGAAATGCATCTACAACGTTGTCTCAGTTTACACTTATCTTGAGTTGGTTTCTTGTGGGACAATTATAATGTACAAATGCCCTACTTTTCAAAATAGCTTGAACTCTTTATTCCTCGTTCTGTTTTCATCCACATTACATGTACCTGAGATGCTTCTGTAACTTTTTCATTGGTGGTTATAATCTTAATTATTTTTTTGCTCATCTCTCCTCTCATTTCCTTCTTCGGCTCTGGTGGGAGTGTAGTCACCACACTTGCAGCCAAGATAAGAGCAGTAGGGTAATCTATACAGCTGGGCCTTTTATGAAACTCAAAACAGGCAGCATCTCTGGAGAAAATGAATGGGTGATGTTTCGTGTCGGGACTTAATAGTCTGAAGAAGGTGGTGCAGCGGTAGTTTCTGCCTCACAGTGCTAGAGACCCGGGTTCGATCCTGACTATAGGGTACTGTCTGTACAGAGTCTGGACATCCTCGCTCTGACTGCATGGGTTCACTCCAAAGATTTATATTAATTGGCTTTGATTAACAAATGTAAAATTGTCCCTAGTGTTTAGGATAGTGCTAGGGTACACGGTGATCACTGGTCGGCATGGACTTGGTGGGGCAAAGGGCCTTTTTCTGCTCAGTATCTCTAAAGTCTAAAGGGTCCAGATCCAAAACATCACCCATCTTTTTTCCTCAGAGATACTGCCTGATCCGCTGAGTTACGCCATCACTTTTTTCTGTTTTCCCCCAGTTATTTATTTTATGTTATATGGAATATTTTCTACGCAAAGTAATTAATAACTTATCCCTTCTGCTTGCAGGCAGTGTGGGCTGGCTGGGGTCATGCCTCTGAGAATCCTAAACTACCAGAACTATTAAGTAAACATGGCATTGCGTTCATGGGTAAGAAATATTATTTTGACTGCCTTGGTCCCTGCTTCATCTATCCATAGAAGAATATTAGGAAGCAAAAATAGGTTTGCACCTACAACACCTTTTGTGTTTGTGGGATGTTATGAACAACACCCAAGTGACTTTAGATATAAATGTTTGCTGACTGGCACGGGAAATTCCTGAAATTATAAATTAGATGCATGTTAGCAGTTTTTTGATTGAGGGATTAAAATTGGTCAAGATAAGCAACTGTTTATTTTTTGTTATACAACTAAACAGACCCTTTGGCGCAACTTGTCCATACCGACCAAGATGTCCCATCTCGGATGTCAGCGCTCTTTTGACCGAAGGTGGCAGCTCCAGAAATAGAGTGCTTTTTTGCATTGAAGTATCAACCTGTCTTGGGTGTGCAAGCCACTGGGTGGATCCTGGACATACAAATTTTTGCAAAAAGAGGAACAGCGATAGAGTTGCTGCCTCACAGCGCCAGAGACCCGGGTTCGATCCTGACTGCGGGTGCTGCCTGTACGGAGTTTGTAGATTCTCCCTGTGACCACATGGGTTTTCTCCTGGTGCTGCGGTTTCCTCCCACACTCCAAAGACATACAGACTTCTAGGTTAATTGGCTTTTGAAAAATTGTAGATTGTCCCTAGTGTGTGGGATAGTGCTAGTGTACAGGTTGGATGCCGGTTGGCACGGACTCAGTGGGTGGAAGGGCCTGTTTTCGCGCTGTATCTCTAAAAGAAAGATTGTTCTCTGCCCAGCCAAGTTGATAGATCGTCTACTTGAATAACAGAAGTTTCAGATAACCTTTTGTAACTGTGTTTCAGGAACTCGTTTGTTGAGTCTTGTGTTATTAATGCTAATGTAGGTTACAGATACAATATAGAATTACTTTCTTACTATTGTGTGTGAATCCTTAAAAATACCGTTTCTGAGTGTCCCACTGTGTGCATTCGCAACATTTCCTTTGTTTCCCTCACTGGCCAATGATGTAAAGCACATCAGTGCCGTCAGGCGGTACTTTCAGTGGTCTTGACTCCTGATTTAATCAGTACAATTTGACCCCATCTTTTTGTCCTAACTCTCAGGAGCCTGCATTGTGTGTAGACTGTATCTTAATTCAGTCCTATGAAGTTACCAGTGGGGTTAATGAACTCTTTGGTGAGACCCACTGTATTATTTTCTGGCTTTGTAAACAAGGATGAACTTTGCTCAGAACACTTTCTCTTCTCTTCAGGTCCCCCGAGTCTTGCTATGTGGGCAACCGGAGATAAAATAGCTTCTTCTATTGTAGCACAGACGGCAGGAATTCCCACTCTCCCATGGAGTGGCAGCGGTAAGACATTGATCTTAATAAATAAAAGACGCGTGTGCTTTAACCTGGACAACTGGACAATGAACCTTCTTGCTAAAACTGTGAAAGTTGTGTACAGGTGCTCCTCAGCTTCTGATGGGGTTCCGTTCCGAGAAACCCATTGGAAACCAAAAGTATTGTAAGTGGAAATGCATTTAATCCACACGATCACGCGCCGGAAGCGAGCGGCGGCTCGCCACGGGTCGCTGCCGTTTGCACCATCGCAAAGTCAAACTATCGCAAGTTGAAGCATCGTAAGCCGGGGAGCACCTTTAATAACAAACTCCTGAGGCTTGACAATGTCTGATATGTTTTAATTTTCAACTCTCTTTTATTTCTAATCAATCATAACAAAATGCATTGAGCCTCAATTTCCATATTACCTCGTGTAAGAAGAGGTTTGCAGGTTAAGGAGGTTAAACCCTGGAACTATCCCAACGTTTAAGAAATAGTTAGAGAAGGACATGGAAAGGACAGGTTTGGAGGGATATGAACCAAACGCAGGCAATTTGGACTAGTGTAGCTGGGACATGTTGGCCGGTGTGGGTAAGTTGGGCCGAAGGGCCTGTTTCCACTTACAATGAACCGTCTGAAAAGGGCATTGAAAGATGATTCAATTATAATTCAATTATTCAAGGCCAACATGAAAACTGCACATGCAGTAAATAGGGGATAGAACAATGAACAGTACAGTTCAGGAACAGGCCCTTTGGCCACCATTACTGTGCCAACCATGATGCCAATCTAGCTAATCCCATCTGCCTGCATGTGATCCGTATATCTGCTTATCTATGAATGAATGAATAAGTTTATTGGCCAAGCATGTGCATGTACAAGGAATGTGCCTTGGTGCTCCGCTCACAAATGACAACACAAACATACAGTTAACATATAGACATACAAATATGTATATTTAATTATGTCTCGAAATGTCTGAATCTTTGTACCTGTGGTGCTGTTGCAAGCAAGATTCCTATTCCAATTAGTCTGAAAAAGGCTTCTTTTAGAACATTGTCTGCCCATTCCCTCCACAAATGCAGCTGAGATAATTCAGCACTGCATGCTTTGCTCAAATGTTCCAGCACCTGCAGTTCATTGTGTCTCCTATTCCTTATGCTCTTGTATCACAACAGTGCACAATATTTTTAAACTATGCAAGTGGAAAACTGCCAATGCCTACTTCTTGGAAATGTGTGCTACTCTCAAGTTAAACCCTTTCCGCCAACAGTATTTACAGCAAATAATTTATTGACATGCAAGTGGCATTCAATTGCCTCACTTTTGTTTTTTAGGCCTGATTCTTGAGTGGACAGAAACTAAGCCTCTGACACTGATCATGAACGTCCCTTCGGAGTTGTATGAGAAAGGCTGCATTGCAGATGTGGAGAGTGGTATGAAGGTGAGGGGTCAATTTGTCTGCACTGTCTGTAGTCTGGGGCACTGTTACGGTAACTGCGGCAGCAAAATAATGGCAAATTATCCTCTCATAACACCCCAAACAGAAGAGTGAAAAAGCATACCTCTAGATTCAGGAACAGTTTCTTCCCAGCTGTTATCAAGCAGCTGACCCATCCAACAACCAGAGGGCAGTCCTGAGCTACTATCTACTCCATTGGAGACCCTCATGTTATCTTTGATCAGACTTTACTGGGCTTTATCTTGCAGTAAACGTTATTCGTTATTCCTTTTATCGTGTATCTGTACACTGCAGATGGCTCGATTGTAATCGTGTGACTGGATAGCACGCCACTAAAGTTTTTCACTGTACCTCGGTACACGTGACAATAAACTAAACTTGTGAGGTGTTGTTAAAATGTGAGAAGCCAAATGAGGCACAGCTGGTAGAGCTGCTGCCTCTCAGCGCCAAAGACCTGGGTTCGATCCTGACCTGGGACGCTGTCTGTGTGGTGTTTTCATGTTCTCCCTGTGAAAGCGTTGGTTTCTTCCAGGTGCTCTGGTTAACCTTCCATGTCCCAAAGATGTGCAGGTTTGTAGGTTAATTGGCCTCATCAAAAATGGTCATGAAGTGTGAAGAGTGGCTGAGAAAGTGGGATAACATAGATCTAGTGTTTGTACGTTCTCCCTGTGACCCCATGGGTTTTCTCCAGGTGTCCCTGTTTATTTCCACTTCCAAAGACGTGCAGGTTTGTTGGTTAATTGGCCTCTGTAAATTTAACAATTCTTTAAATTGCAAGTTGAACTTCCCAGTAAAATGGTTCTTTATTATCACATGTGTCACAGTAGAGTGAAATTATTTTATTTTGCATACAGTTTAGTAAATTATTACCATGCATAAATTCAATCCCAGATTTAGCACCAAGTGGAGACTATGACCATATGTAAGTCACTGGACAACAGTTATTTTATTCACCCTGTCTAGATTCATACAGTGATATGGCACTCGCCTGGTATGTTTTATACTATTTTTATCTTTTAATCTTAATCATTTATTGCATGCGTCAGGCTGCAGAAGACATTGGCTACCCATTGATGATCAAGGCCTCGGAGGGAGGAGGTGGAAAAGGGATAAGAAAGGTGAACAATGCCGAGGATTTCCCAAATCTTTTCAGACAGGTGGGTGAGAGATGTATATGATAATGTCAACTTTGGTTGCACTTTGAAGAATTTTTCACGAGACGTGAGAGTTCTTGAGTTGAATTACCTCTGGTTTCCTCCCATACAGCTGTCTAGGTGTGCTGCCTAGGTGTGCGCGCGCTGTCTAGGTGTGCGCGTGCGCGCGCTGTCTAGGTGTCTGCGCGCGCGCGCTGTCTAGGTGTCTGTGCGCGCACGCTGTCTAGGTATCGAGTGGAGACCCTGCACTAGAGTATAATATGTGGAGAAGATTTATGAGGATATTACTAGGACACACGAGTCTGAGCTCAGGAGGAGAATGGGCAGGCTGGGATTTATTCCTTGGAGTGCAGGCGGCTAAGGAGTGATCTTATACAGATGTATTAAATCATTAGGGAAATTGAGAGAGTGAATGCACAGTCTTTTTTTTCTCCACCATAGCAGAATAATAATGGGCCATAGTTATATAAGACGTTGGTGGGACCACGTTTAGATTATTGTGTTCAGTTTGAGCACCATGTTATAGGAAAGATGTTGTCACACTGGAAAGGATGCTGATAAGATTTAGGAGGGTGTTGCCAGGACTCAAGGTCCTGGGGTACAGGGAGAAGTTGAGCAGACTAGGACTCTATTCTTTGGAGGGCGAGAGGTGTACAAAATCATGCAGGAAATAAGATAGGGTAAATTCACAGCCTCTTGCCTTGTGTAGGGGAATCGAGTACCAGAGGATATAGGTTTAAGGTGAGGAGGGGTAGATTTAATAGGAAGTGGATGGGTAACTCTTTTACACAAACTCTGGTCGGTATTTGGAACAAGCTGTTGGAAGAGGTAATGGAGGGCCTGTTTCCATACGGTATGAATCTATGACTCTATTTATCTGAAACGGCAATATTTAAAGTCTACATTATTAGAAATGGACCAATGATTCCACTCTTTGTTCTGCTGCACATCATTTTCACAAGAAGAACTTCTCTTTTTATTCCAGGTACAAACAGAAGTCCCTGGATCTCCAATCTTTGTGATGAGACTTGCCAAACATGCACGTCATCTCGAAGTCCAAATCCTTGCAGATCACTACGGTAATGCAATCTCCTTGTTTGGTCGTGATTGCTCAGTTCAACGGCGACACCAGAAGATTATCGAAGAAGCTCCAGCGACAATTGCTACCTCGTTAGTGTTTGACAACATGGAGAAGGTGAGAGCGGGGAAGGTTTATCTTTTTAATTTTAATCCCTTGCCCCCCTTTCCTCCACTTAAAAGTCAGTTAACCAGTTCCACAGTTCATAACGATGTATCCCTCTTGGGATCACACTTTCTCCAGTCAACAATTGGCCTATCAGGGAACCACCTTGCCTGAGGTTATCTGTTGCCGGCCTTGATTTGTCCTGGTCTTTATCCAGTCCCGTCCCCCCCTCAACAATCAGTCTGAAGTTGGGTCCTGACCCAAAACGTCACCTATCCATTTTCTCCAAGGATGCTGCTTGACCAGTTAATCTAGTATTTTGTGCCCGTCCTTGATATAAGCCAGTGTCTGCAGTTCCTTTTTATTACATTTTATCTTTTAATCTTTGGACCAGTGGTAGAACTGCTGTCTCACAGAGACTCAGGTTCAATCCTGACCTCGGGTGCTGTCTTTATGGAGTTTTCGCGTTCTCCGTGTGACATTGGTGGTTTCCTCCAGTGTTTGCTTCCAGCATTTTCTAATTGTACGTAAATTTCTTGCGAAGCCATTTTTAAAAAGAATTCTCCGCATTATTTGGTCTCTACTTTGGCATTCTTCACTAGGGCTTTAAACACTGGAAGTTTGTGCTTCCATTGCTCTTTCAGATCTTGCATAACATCCAGCTCGAGATTGATATTGCATTAACCTCCAGTTAGCGATTTTAGTCAGAGAGTCATACAGCGTGGAAACAGGCCCTTCATAAATGATAGGAGCAGAGTTAAGCCATTTGGCCCATCAAGTCTAATCCGTCATTCAATCATGGCTAATCTATCTCTCTTAACCCATTCTCGTGTCTTCTCCTCATAACCCCTGTCACCTGTACTAATCAAGAATTTATCTATCTCTGCCATAATATTAATTCACTTGGCCTCCACGGCCTTCTGTGGCAATTAGTTCCACAGATTCACCACCCTCTGACTAAAGAAATGCCTGCTCATCTCCTTTCTAAAGGAATGTCCTTTAATTCTGAGGCTAGTGGAAACGTCCTCTCCACATCCACTCTATCCAGGCCTTTCACTACTCACTTTATCTCAACTTGCTCAGGCCGACCAACATGCCCCATCTACACTAGTCCCACCTGCATGTGTTTGGCCCATATCCCTCTTAACCTGTCCTATCCACGCATCAACAACCTCCTCCGGCTGCTCGTTCCATACACCTGCCACCCTTTGTGTAAAATATCTATATGATTTTATTGTCAGCTTTGCAACCCTGCATCGGATCATGGGCAGCATGCAACTTAATTTATCAATGCAAATGTTATGTCCCATCGTGAGTTACTGGTTTAGATATAAGTCAGTACTTCGTGACTCCGGTCATGCTGATTGCTTGTTTTACAGTGTGCAGTGAAACTGGCCAAAATGGTGGGCTACGCGAGCGCAGGCACAGTGGAGTATCTGTACAGTCAAGACGGAAGCTTCTACTTCCTGGAGTTAAACCCCCGACTTCAGGTGGAACATCCTTGCACTGAAATGGTTGCAGATGTAAACCTACCTGCTGCACAGTTGCAGGTAGGTTAGTTAGTCTCACAGCGACCTGGAATTGTCTGTCTGTCTCTGTCTCTGTCTGTCTGTCTGTCTGTCTGTCTGTCTGTCTGTCTGTCTGTCTGTCTGTCTGTCTGTCTGTCTCTCTCTCTCTCTCTCTCTCTCTCTCTCTCTCTCTCTCTCTCTCTCTCTCTCTCTCTCTCTCTCTCTCTCTCTCTCTCTCTCTCTCTCTCTCTCTCTCTCTCTCTCTCTCTCTCTCTCTCTCTCTCTCTCCCTCCCCCCCTCCCTCCCTCCCTCCCTCCCTCCCTCCCTCCCTCCCTCCCTCCCTCCCTCTCTCTCTCTCTCTCTCTCTCTCTCTTCTCTCTCTCTCTCTCTCTCTCTCTCTCTCTCTCTCTCTCTCTCCCCCTCTCCCTCCCTCCCTCTCCCTTCCTCTCCCTTCTTCTCCCTCTCCCCCTCCCTGAAACATCACCCATTCCTTCTCTCCAGATATGCTTTCTGACCCGTTGAGTTACTGCAGCCTTTTGTGTCTATCAGTGGTTGAAGCCTGCATCTGCAGTTCCTCCCCACACAATACTCTAAACGTGGCCTCACCAATGCCTTGTGCAACTTTCAGATTGCTATGGGAATCCCTCTGCACAGACTCAAGGACATTCGGACGTTGTATGGGGCTGCTCCTTGGGGAGATTCACCGATTGATTTTGAGAATTCATTGAACATCCCCAGTCCGCGTGGCCACGTGATAGCCGCTCGTATCACCAGCGAAAACCCAGATGAGGTAAAATGAAATGTTTCATTTTATTCTGGCTTATAAGCATCTCGCGTTTTATGTGGGGGTTACATTCCTGAAAATCACCACATAATTCAAAAACATGCAAAATAAACATATAATTTTAAACAGGCGTAAATCTGAGCGCATGATTTCAAAAATTCAGTGTGTAAATTAAATTATTACTTTCAAAATTATTTCAAAAATGCATAAATAAAACAGGCGTTAAACACGAGGTGCCTGTATTTCTACTGTGTGTTATCGATATTAATGAAATGCCGGACTGGGACATAAAAAATTAGAACTGGACAGCACAGATCATTTGACGATTGCATTCTGTCTACGCATAAACATATACTTGTAGCCACAGCCTGGAACGTCGACACTTCCAGTTTCCCACCCACACATCTCTTCTTGCAAGGGAGAGATGATGCACAGCCAGCATGGTTGAGATATGAAGCTCATTAGTGCTCTTGAAATTATTTTTAGCTTTTTTTTTTAGATTTTAGAGGCAAAGGAGAGCAGACCCCTATCCTGATACTCAGTGGCAAGATTACTGTACGCTACTATGCAAACGTGGCAGGCAGAATATAATATTTAGTGTAATATATAATATTTAAATGGATTATATTTGTTCTTGTGTATTAAAATCAGGCACATGGATGTTCAAAGAGTGCAGATAGCTTCAGGGGTTCAAAGAGTTGCAAGGAGGGTGCCAGGACTTGAGGACGTGAGCTGGGGGGAGAGGTTAAGCAGGCCAGGACTTTATTGCTTTGAGCTAAGGAGGCCGAGGGATGATCTTATAGAAATGTATAAAATCTCAGGAGGAACAGATGGAGAGGGTGAATGTAGAGTCTTTTACCAAGGGTAGGGGAATGAAAATGCAGAGGACATAGCTTTAAGGTGAGAGGGGAATTATTTTCACACATACGGATATAAGGAACAAGCTGCCAGAGGAGGTAATTGAGACAGATATTATAACAAGATTTGAACAGGTACATGGATTGGAAAAGTTGCAAGGGATTATGGACCAAACATGGGACTAACTTAGTTGGGATTTAGTTTAGTTGTAGTTTAGAGATACAGCGCGGAAACAGGCCCTTTCGGCCCACCGGGTCCATCCGCGCCGACCAGTGATCCCCGCACATTAACACTATCCTATACCCACTAGGGATAATTTTAAATTTACCAAGCCAATTAACCTACATACCTGTACGCCTTTGGAGTGTGGGAGGAAACCGAAGATCGCGGAGAAAACCCACGCAGGTCACGGGGAGAACGTACAAACACCGTACAATCAGCACCCGTAGTCGGGATCAAACCCGGGTCTCTGGCGCCGTGAGGCAGCAACTCTACTGCTGCGCCACCGTGCCGCTGGATATCTTGGTTGGCATGGACAAATTGGGCCGATGGGACTGTTTCTGTGCTGCCTGACTCTATGACTCTTATCTCTACCTACAAATTAAATGCAAGACAGTTATTCAATTACTTATGCAGTATGTGAATGTGTACACTGGTGTACAATGCTGTGTAAACCAGGAAGAAATATATATGTTAGTGCAACCCCTGTGACCACGTGGGCTTTCTCTGGTGCTTTGGTTTCCTCCCACATCTCAAAGACGGGCGGGTTTATAGGTTAATTGTCCTCTGTAAAAGTGCCCCTGGTGTGCAGGGAATCGATGTGAAAAAGTGATAACATAGAACTAGTTTGAACGGGTGATCGATCGTCAGTGTGGTCCGAAGGGTATGATTCCATGCTGTATCCCTAAACTAAAGTATTCACAATTACAAAGTGCTTTGATCTCATGGCAGGGGTTCAAGCCAAGCTCTGGAACGGTTCAGGAGCTGAATTTCCGCAGCAGTAAAAATGTCTGGGGTTACTTCAGCGTGGCAGCAGCAGGAGGTCTCCACGAGTTTGCTGACTCCCAGTTTGGGCACTGCTTTTCTTGGGGGGAGAACCGAGAAGAGGCCATCTCGTGAGTACTTTGCCCAATCATCCTTTCACTGAAAACTTCATGTCTCCTTGATTCAATAAACAATAGGTACAGGAGTAGGCCATTCGGCCCTTCGAGCCAGCACCGCCATTCAATGTGATCATTGCTGATCATTTACAATCATTATCCCGTTCCTGCCTTCTCCCCATACCCCCTGACTCCGCTATCATTAAGAACTCTATCTAGCTCTCTCTTTAAAGCTTCCAGAGAATTGGTCTCCACTGCCTTCTGAGGCAGCAAATTCCACCAATTTACAACTCTCCGACTGAAAATGTTTTTCCTCATCTCCATTCTAAATGGCCTACCCCTTATTCTTAAACTGTGGCCCCTGGTTCTGGACTCCCCCAACATTGGGAACATGTTTCCTGCCTCTAGCGTGTCCAATTCCTTAATAATCTTATATGTTTCAATAAGATCCCCTCTCATCCTTCTAAACTCCAGTGTATACAAGCCTAGTTGCTCCAGTCTTTCAACATACGACAGTCCCGCCATTCCGGGAATTAACCTAGTGAACCTACGCTGCACGCCCTCAATAGCAAGAATGTCCTTCCTCAAATTTGGAGACCAAAACTGGACACAGTACTCCAGGTGCGGTCTCACTAGGGCCCTGTACAACTGTAGAAGGACCTCTTTGCTCCTATACTCAACTCCTCTTGTCATACAGGCCAACATGCCATTAGCTTCGTTTTACAGGAGTATGCCCGATGCTCTCAGAGAATATTAGTGTAATATGTTCAGCAGGGACATTGTGGACCAAAAGGCCCGTGCTGTACTGTTCTTTAAAACACAGAATGCATAAGTAACCTAGCAGGTCAGAGCCAAGACCAACACTTATGTGCTTGCACATATTCCATATCTTTCCATTTCCACCATATCCAAATGCCTCTCCAAAAGTCTCTTAAATGCCACTATCATACCTACTTCCACCACCCACCCCTGGCAGAGGGTTCAAGGCCCTCACCACTCCCTGTTGAAAACACAGCTCCGTACAGCTTCTTTAAACTTTGCCCCTCTGACCTTAAAGCAATGCCCTCTAGTATTTGATTTTCCCATCCAGACTGACTACCCTGTCCATGCCTCTTGTAATTTTATACACTTCTATCAGGTCTCCCTGCAACCTCCGGCGCTCCAGATAAAAATGTTCAAGTCTGTCCAGCCTCTCCCTGTAGTTTCCACCCTCTAATCCAGGCATCATTCTGGTAAACCTCCTCTCCACCCTATCCACCACTTTTCTGTAATGGGGCGACTAAGTTTTATTGTTGAGTTTCCGGTTGAAACTCTTCCTAACGTCTGTATTACTTACACGCAGCAATATGGTGGTGGCGCTGAAGGAGCTGTCCATTCGTGGTGATTTCAGAACCACGGTGGAGTACCTGATCCGACTGCTGGAGACTGAGTCCTTCCAGCAGAACACCATTGACACTGGCTGGCTGGATCGGTTGATTGCAGAGAAAGTGCAGGTACAGTGGTTCAGCGAGCGATAGGAGTGGTGCACTTGGTCAGGAGAAAGAACTCCAGGTGAAATCCAGCTTCCAGTGGGGCAGTGGTAGACTTTGTGCCTTGTTCACCCCCGGTTGTGCAATGGGTCTGATTTTCCTTTGAGAACCCGATGGGAAAAATAAATCAGCGGGTAATTTAGACAGGTGACACATTTAGTTCATTGGTGCTTTATTTGTCTGCAACTGCAGAGTGAAATTCTTTGTGCATACATTACACATTCCAGCGCCAACATTTGTGGTGCCATTATTCAAAGTCCGGTTGGCCCATGCGCATTGTTTAGTTAGCAAGAAGCTGTTCTTGAACCTAGAGGTTACAATTTTCAGGCTCAGTAGTTCTAGTTTAGTTTAGAGATACTGCATGGAAACTGGCCCTTTGGCCCACCGAGTCTGTGCCGACCGGGGATCACCTGCAAACTAGTTCTACTCTACACACTCGGGACAATTTACAGAGGCCAATTAGCCTATGAGCCCGCACGTCTTTGGGATGTGGGAGGAAACTGGAGTACCCAAAGAAAATGTACGGGGTCATGGGGGAACATGCAAACTCCATACAGACAGCACCCATAGTCAGGATCGAACCCGGGTCTCTGGCACTGTGAGGCAGCAACTCTACCGCTGCGCCATCGTGCCGCCACTTACCTTCTTTACAATATGGTTGCAGTTCTGTTTACATGCAAGACAGTTATGCTGTTGAATATGCAGGGAAATAGTAGGGAATTTTATTTTTGTCACAGTGCAAAGAATTGAATAGCATATTTGGAGATACTGTTATATTCCCTGCACCATCTTTCTTTTGGATGTGGAGCAGATAAATCTAGAAGTGGAAGACTCTTGGCCCAGAGGGCACAGCCTCAGAATAAAAGGACGTACCTTTGGAATGGAGATGAAGAGGAATTTATTTATCTAGAGGGTGGTGAATCTGTAGAATTTATTGGCCACAGACGGTGGTGGAGGACAAGGCATTGAGTCATTTTAAAATGGAAATTGATAGGTCAGTACGGGCGTCAAAGGTTACGTGGAGAAGGGATGATAATTGGGTTGGGAGGGGACAAAAGATCAGCCATGATTGAATGGCCGAGTAGACTCGATGGGTCAAATGGCCGAGTAGACTCGATGGGTCAAATGGCCTAATTCCGCTGTTATGTCTTCTGTTTTTTTCACCTCTTAGGCTGAGAGGCCTGATACCATGCTGGGAATCGTGTGTGGATCTCTCCATGTCACAGATAAATCCTTCAGGAACAGTGTCTCCAATTTTCTTCACTCGTTGGAAAGGTAAAGGAAATTGACTAAGTTTAAAAAAAATGATCTTGCATGAATCATACTTTTTAATATCTGGATGTTTATTTCTTTCACCCCCTGTGCCACCAATCCTTTCCCTTAAATAATACCAATTGTCTGTCTGGTTCTTCGCCTCCCCAGGGGACAAGTCTTGCCAGCTCATACTCTTCTGAACATAGTGGACGTGGAACTCATTTTTGAAGGAGTGAAATATGCGCTGAAGGTAAATTTCTAAATGTAGAATGTGCATTTTTAAGACCCTCTTTTGGGAATTAATTTATGTGGCTGCGTTCATTTGTTCTTTACAAGAATCTCCACAATTCGCAAATGGGACTATTTTAGATGGGACTTCTTGGTCGGTGTGGACGAGTTGGGCCGAAGGTCCTATTTCCATGCTGTATGATTCTATGACTTCAATTTTGCCTGGAACCTTGAGATCTTGAAACTGTTTTGTCGCCCTGGAGGAACGTGATGATGAGAGGAAAGTGGGTTTAAAAGGCTTTCCGTTTGATGGTTGAAATGGTGCTGTTTGCAGCCTGGGAGGTTCCAAGCGAGCAGTCTTGCTTTGTTGCACCAATGTTCAATCGAAAAGAGTCGGGATTGTCGTCAGGGGTTGAGGGGAGAAGGCAGGAGAATGGAGTTGTGAGGGAAAGAGATATCAGCCATGATTGAATGGCAGAGTAGACTACATGGGCTGAATGGCATAATTCTGCTCCTATTGCTTATGAGTTTCTGACCCATTGAGTTCCTCCAGTACTTTGCACTTTGACCATGCTACTTATTTTGTTCACAGGTTACGCGCCAATCACCCAATTGCTACGTCGTGATCATGAACGATTCGTTTGTGGAGGTGGATGTTCATCGGCTGAGTGATGGCGGTCTGCTGTTGTCGTACGATGGCAGCAGCTATACGTCGTACATGAAGGAAGAGGTGGACAGGTGAGGATGTGTACCTCTGACTGAGGCCGCAAATAAACATTCTTAGTGGACCTTTGTCGGAAAAGCACTTCAACCTTGTGATCTTTGTGCTGCAGGTACCGTGTTACCATTGGTAACAAGACCTGCGTATTTGAGAAGGAGAATGACCCTTCGCTGTTACACTCGCCCTCTGCGGGAAAGCTGATCCAGTACACGGTGGAAGATGGCGGGCATGTTTTCGTAGAGCATTGCTTCGCTGAAATTGAGGTAAAGTTGCAGCAAAATCTCATGGGGAAGGAATATGAAGGGGGGAAGGGTGGTGAATCTGTGGAGTTATTGCCACAGAAGGCTGTGGAGGCCAAGTCAATCTGAAGAAGGGTGTCGACCCGAAACGTCACCCATTCCTTCTCTCCCGAGATACTGCCTGACCCGCTGTGTTACTCCAGCATTTTGTGTCTACCGTTGAGGCCACGTCAATTGATATTTTTAAGGCATAGATAGATACGGGTGTCGGGGGTTATGGGGACGAAGGCAGTAGAACGGGGTTAAGAGGGAAAGATAGATCAGCCACGGATGAATGGCAGAGTAGATTTGATGGACCGAATGGCCTAATTCTGCATCCTATACCTAATGAACTTATGAGCGAATCTGTGGCAGCACTGTGTGTTTACACTGTGCGTGACCAGGGGGATATTCAAACTGCAGATGCTGGAAATCTGGAATAAAAGCTGAAAGTGCTGGGATCACCCAGTAGAATGATTCGGGTGAAAGAACCTGCATTAGGACAGACTAGGAGAGACCCCCATTGTGTTAGCCTGATTCCTGTTTCTGATCTGTTCACCTCAAGCCTCTGCCCCCTCCCCCTCTACTTGTTGATTCCACTATCATGGGTAAAACACCCTATCTATTCCCCTCGTCATCTTATACATCTCTATAAAATTGTTCCTCAGCCTCCTGTACTCCAAGGAATAAAGTCCTAGTGTGGAGTCCACAGCATAGCAGGCTAGGACAGATCAGCCAAGCATTTATTCCCATGTCCGACAAATGCACCGTAGAAACCATCACAGCATATTTTGGGAAAAGCTCCATCCAAGACCGCAAGAAACTGCAGAGAATTGTAGACACAACCCAGACCATCACACAACCTCCCTTCCATTGACTCCATCTACACTTCTCGCTGCCTCATCAAGGCCACTAGTATAATCAAGGACCAATCTCACCCTGGACACTCCCTCTTCTCCCCACTTCCATCAGGCAAGAGGTACAGAAGTGTGAAACCTCCAGATTCAGGGACAGTTTCTTTCCAGCTTCATCAGGCAACTAAACCATTCTATCAACAAGATAGCAGTTCTGTGCTACCACATTGGAGACCCTCGAACTATCTTTAATCGGACAACTGGACTTTATCTTGCACTAAATGATATTCCCTTTATCCTGTATCTATACCTTGTGGACGGCTTAATTGTAATCACATATTGTCTTTCCACTGACTGGATAGCACGCAACAAAAAGCTTTTCACTCACATCTGTATATCTGACAATAAATTAAACTAACTAAATATATCAATTAATCTGATGCAGGCTTTTTAACTGTCTGGCATCATGGATAATCCTTTATGCCATATGTACATATGACAATTTTCCAGCAATTTATTAGTTAGTTTTTTTCTCCTTTTTGGTTTAGGCTTATTATTGTCACAAGCACTAAGGTGCAGTGAAAGTTTTGTTTTGTATGCTATCCAATCAGATCAGATAATACCATACATAAATACAATCCAGCCAAACTTAAGTGAAATGGGTAGAGCAAAGGGGAAGATACAGAGTGCAGAATATACTTTTCAGTATTCCAGCACATTAGTTCCATAGAGAAAGTACACAATGGGGAGAAGTGAATCGGACAGCACGCTAGCTTATGGAAGGACTGTTCAAACGTCTTCTGAAAACAATGGAGAGGAAGCTGTTCCTGAATCTGGTGGTGCTTGCTTTCAACCTTCTGTATCTTCGACACGACGGAAGTGGGGAGAAGAAGGAATGATGGAGTGGGAAAAGTTCATCACAGCGTTAATTTATTTACAATTAGTGGCCATGTAGTGATTACATTGTTCGAGCAGCAATAGAGTCAAAGGCATATTAAATGCAGATACAAGGAACTACAGATGCTGGTTGACCAAAAAATATATAAAGTGCTGGAATAACTCAGCAGGTCAGGCAACATCTCTGGAGAACATGAATAGGTGACCTTTCGGGTCGGGACCCCTCCACATCAGTCTGAAGAAGGGTCCTGACCTGAAATATTACCAATCCATGTCCTCCAGAGATGCTGTCTGACCTGCTGAGTTACTCCAGCAGTTTGTGTCTTTTTTCTCATATTGAATGAATCTTGATCCAAACATTGCACGAGTGGCACGAGTGAAAAGTATTAGAAACAAAGAAAATAGGTGCAGGAGTAGGCCATTTGGCCCTTCGAACCAGCACCGCCATTCAATATGATCATGGCTGATCATTCAAAATCAGTACCCCGTTCTTGCTTTCTCCCCATATCCCTTGATTCCGTTAGCCCTAAGAGCTATATCTAACCCTCTCTTGGGAAAATCCAGTGAATTGGTCTCCGCTGCCTTCTATGGCAGAGAATTCCACAGATTCACAACTCTGGCTGAAAAAGTTTTTCCTCATCTCAGTCCTAAATGGCCTACCCCTTTTTCTTAAACTGTGACCCCTGGTTCTGGACTCCCCCAACATGGGGAACATTTTTTCTGCACCTAGCCTGTCCAATCCCTTAAGAATTTTATATGTTTCGATAAGATCCCCTCTCACCCTAAATTCCAGTGAATTTCAGTGAATACTAGACCAAGTGGACCCGTTGGTGCAGCACCCTCATCTCTCCCTCCCTCCCCCCTCCCTCCCCCCTCCCCCTCTCCCTCCCCCCTCCCCCTCTCCCTCCCCCTCCCCCTCTCCCTCCCCCTCTCCCTCCCCTCTCCCTCCCCTCTCCTCTCCCTCTCCCTCCCCCTCTCGCTCTCCCTCCTCCTCTCCCTCCCCCTACTCCATCCCCCTCAACCCTTATCCTCCCACCCACCCTCCCTCCCCCTCCCTGCCTAGGAGATAGATTTAAACTTTTAAATGTAAATAACTTAAAAAATATAACATCAATTTCAATTAAACATCTTCCATTAGCACCAAAGGGACGACGGTGAGTAAGATGGGCCTAAAATTGACGCGCTATCGTGTACCGTTTTGGCTGTAGTTCAAGAACAAACAAACAAACAAACAAACGATAGTTTTAGTAAATCGATAAGCCCATTAGTATGGGGTTTATTGTCCTTTGACAGAACATTTAGCATCTGTACGGGGAAAGACCACCAAGTTGGTAAAGGCTGACGAGAGACATTGGGACTAAGCGTGCTGGCGTGTGAGGATCTGTTGATGGGCGTGCTGCATTTCCTTCCTGCTGCAGGTGATGAAGATGGTGATGACACTGGCTGCAAAAGCCTCCGGCTGCATCCATTATGTGAAGCGACCGGGAGCAATCCTGGAACCAGGCTGCGTGATTGCCAAGCTGCAACTGGACGATCCAAGCAGAGTTCAGCAGGTTAGCGACAATCCCACTCTTAGTTAATTAGATTTACCTGTCCCCAATGTCTTGAAATTAATCCGTACCTAAACCCAGCACAATTTTCTGCTAGCCTCCTTGTTGAATAATCTAGCAACAACAACAAAAAGATGCTTCATGAAGGTGAATACAGTTGAATCATCTATTTCATGCCCAAGTGATAAATTAGTTACCTCTTAACTAAACTAAACCAAATAGTCGATTCCACATTTCTCCGAGTGCCCCGGTTTCCTCCCGCACTCCAAAGACGTGCAGGTTTGTAGGTTACTAGGCTTCTGTAAATTCTCCCTAGGGTGTAGGATAAAACTAGTGATTTAATGTATGGGTGGTCGCTGGTTTTAATGCTTTAGATATGCAGGGAAATGGATTATGTGCAGGCAGAGAAGTGTTGGTCTTGGCATCATGTTCAGTACAGTCTTTGTGGGCCGAAGGTGATGGTTCAGGTCGAGTTTGAAGAAAGCTCCAAACTTCCTATGTTTCCAGAAATGACATCTTCCATATAGTCTGAAGGGTCACAAACTGCATCAGTTTGCTGATACCAAAAAGAGACGTGTTTTTACACACAAATTCTGTGAGAGCGAATTTTATTCTGTACCTCAAGCGTTTGATTTGTGAATTCCATTAAGGTAAATCTCCATTAACGGAAATGCGATGGGGTCACCTGTAATGTGTTTCCTCTTTCTCTAGTTTCGAAGAAGGGTGTTAACCCGAGGATTTTTAATTCTCTCTCTCTCTCTCTCTCTCTCTTTCCACCTATAGTGCCCTATCTACCAAGTGTTTTCAACATTTTCTGTTCTTGTTTCATGCTGCCTTACAGCGCCAGAGATCCAGATCCAGTAGCGCAGCGGTAGAGTTGCTGCTTTACAGCGAATGCAGCGCCGGAGACTCAGGTTCGATCCTGACTACGGGTGCTGCACTGTAAGGAGTTTGTACGTTCTCCCCGTGACCTGCGTGGGTTTTCTCCGAGATCTTCGGTTTCTTCCCACACTCCAAAGACGTACAGGTATGTAGGTTAATTGGCTGGGTAAACGTTAAAAAAAAATTTAAAAAAATTGTCCCTAGTGGGTGTAGGATAGTGTTAATGTACGGGGATCGCTGGGCGGCACGGACTTGGTGGGCCGAAAAGGCCTGTTTCCGGCTGTATATATATGATATGATATGATAAGGGGGCTGTCTCCATGGAGTTTGTACATTCTCCCTGTGACCGCGTGGGTTTTCTCCAGGTGCTCCAGTTTCCTCCCACATTCCAAAGACGTACACGTTTTAGGTTAATTGGCTTCTGTAAATAGTCCCTAGTGTGCAGGATATGAAAAATTTGCTAACATGGAACTAGTGTAACATGGAGCAATCATAGGTTGGCGTGGTAGGTAGGCCAGAAGGCCTGTTTCCATGCTGTACCTCTGAACTAAATAGCTGATTCCACATGGCATTTCACACATGCAGGATATTGAACTACGGATCTTTGACATGGATATCACTGTATAATATTTAACTCAATCATTTGTATGATATAGAAATATTTAAATAGTTTAGCAGCCTACTCAGTCTCAACATGTGTCAACACATGGCTTGGAAGCAGATTTTGACAGGGCTCAGCCGAAAGTAGGCTTCAACCAGGAGTTTCTGTGCACAGTAACCTCCCAGATTTGAGATAACTTTACAGATATGGCGTGGAAACAGATCCTTCGGCCCACTGAGTCCCCGCTGACTAGCGATCACCCTCGTACACTAGCACTATCCTACACACCAGGAACAACTTTATAATTTTTACCGAAGCAAATTAACCAACAAACCTGTTTCTGTCTTTGGAGTGTGGGAGGAAAATGGAGATTCTCCCGTCTGTACGTTCTCCATCATAGTCACAGGGAGTATGTACAGACTCTGTATAGACAGCACCGTTGTTAGGATCGAACCCTGATCTCTGGTGCTGTAAGGCAGTAACTGCCACTGTGGCGCCCAGTCAAATCAGGAGAAATTATGTGGACCGGACTCATTTTAACATTAGAAAATCAAATATCAGATTGATGATCATAATAAGATCATAAGTGATAGGAGTAGAATTAGGCCATTCGGCCCATCAAGTCTACTCCGCCATTCAACCATGGCTGATCCATCTCTCCCTCCTCACCTCATTCTCCTGCCTTCTCCTCATAACCTCTGCCACCCTTATATTGGGAGAAACAGTTTATTTGGGCCACCTTTCCCACACTGACCAAGATGCACCATCTACACGAGTCCCATTTCCCTGAATTTGCCTCTAAACCTTTCTTATCCATGTACCTCTCCAACTGTTTGTCAAATGCTGTTATGGTAATAGTATAGTGTCAACTACCCCCTCTGGCAGTCGTTCCATGTGCCCACCACCCACTGTGTTGAAAAATGTTGCCCCTCTGGTTCCTATTAAACCTTCCCCCAGCCACCTTTTGAAGTTGGTGGTGGTGGGATGATCCCTGTTGTACAGGCAACCACCCACAGAAAGCTCTTGTATCTTTGGAGAGACGCTGTGTGTCATTCTGTGCCTGGCGCCACTCAGTGGCAGAGCAGCGAACAGCAAAGCCCTTCACTAATCAGACTGAATAATCTTCACTGGGCGGTGTCTAAACAGGAAGTATTAGATTTAAATACCAATTGCAAAGCAAAATAAAGTGATTGGTGGGGAAAAATCATGATGCATTTCAGAAAGTAATAACAGATGCATGCTGAAACTAAAACTTGTCAAGAGATTTTAAAATACTAACAAATAATTACATTTGGATGAATAACCTGGCAATAATTATTGATTCACTTGCACTCATGGATCACAACTGATTTTTTTGGTATTTTTATTGGGTAATAAGGAAGCAAGGGTGCTTGAGTCTTTCTTTCAACTTTAAAGATATAACTTGGAAACAGGCCCTTCAGCCAACCATGTCTGCCAGCCAGCGATCGATCACCCTGTACATTCGCACGATGCTACACACTAGGACAAATTACAGAAGCCAATTCACCTGCAAACCTGTATGTTTTTGGAATGTGGGAGGAAACCGTGGGAACCCGGAGAAAACCCACGTGGTCACGAGGAGAATGTGCAATCTCCCTGCAGATTGCTCCCATAATTAGGATGGAATCTGTGTCTCTGGTGCTGTCAGGCAGCATCTCTACTGCTGCGCCACTGTGCCATCCCTTTCATTGAGGTGCTATTTGTAGATTTTCTTGCAAAAGAAACAGAGTAGCTCTGTGCATTGGGATAGCCCTAGCCATTTAAAAATCTTTTCATCTCTGGTCTTTTGTCCAACCATCTGCCTATCAACCTCCTCAACCCCCTCCCAACTCGCCTGTATCAACACATTACCTGCCTGGCTTTGTCCTCCCCCCTCCTCTCTTCCAGCTTCCTTTCCCACCCCAAACAATCAGTCTGAAAAAGGGTCCTGATGTCCTCCAGAAATGCTGTCTGACCCGCTGAGTTACTCCAACACGTTGTGTCTTTCTTCACAGCAGACAGCATTTGCTGCCACCAAGTGGTATGATGCTGATCTGCACCCTGAAGATCCCTACGTAGGAAGTTACTTAATCCCACTTGAACTGTATTTTGATGAGAGGAGAGACACGTGGCCAAGGAGAGGCAGAGAAAGTCAGGTGCAACCACTTAATCTGCTTCTGGCCCATTAACTGCGTATTTCTCCTGGCTGGAAGTGATCATAGAAACATAGAATCCATAGGTGCAGGAGGAGGCCATTTGGCCCTTTGAGCCAGCACCGCCATTCATTGTGATCATGGTTGATCATCTACAATTAGTAACCTGTGCCTGCCTTCTCCCCATATCCCTTGATTCCACTAGCCCCTGGAGCTCTATCTAACTCTCTTTTAAATTCATCTAGTGAGTTTGCCTCCACTGCCCTCTGTGGCAGAGAATTCCACAAATTCACAACTCTCTGGGTGAAAAGGTTTTTTCTCACCTCAGTTTTAAATGGCCTCCCCTTTATTCTTAGACTGTGTCCCCTGGTTTTGGACCCCCCCAACATTGGGCACATTTTTCCTGCATCTAGCTTGTCCAGTCCTTTTATGATTTTATACGTCTCTACAAGATCCCCTCTCATCCTTCTAAACTCCAGTGAATACAAGCCTAGTCTTTCCAATCTTTCCTCATGTGTGTTGAACAAGGATGGTGACAAATTTCATTGAGAGTCCCTTTACTGTCCCTATCATACCTGTATTTTCTCTCTCCCTGACTCTCATTCTGAGGAAGGATCTTGAAACGTCACCTATTCCTTTTCTCCAGAGATGCTACCTGACCTGCTGAGTTACTGCAGAATTTTGTGGAGTATCTTCCCTTTACTGTCAAATGTGTACTCATTATCGATGATAGTCAGTTGTATGAGACGCCAAGGTGTAAGGCTGATGAGAGAGGAGGGAATTGATGCATCCAGGATTCAGGAGGACAAATATTTGGCTTGCTGATCATGGTCTTTACTGCTTCAGAGTTAAATATCGCCAAGACCAAGAATTTGAATCTGAGTCATTATAGCTCAGACCTATGTACTTTGCTGATAGGCAAATCTTGAGTAACTTTGCTGAGCTAACTTTGAAATGTAGGACACAAAGTGCTGGAGTAATTCTGTGGAGGACATGGATAGGCAACGTTTCGTGATGGGACATTTCTACAGACTGATTGTAGGATGGGGGAGAAAGCTGGAAAAGAGGTGAGAAAAGGGTGTGGGAAGTGATAGGTGTTTACAGGTGTCGGGAAGGGGGGTGTGTTTAATTAGATGAGTGGACAAAGTTTAGTTTATTTAGTTTAGTTGAGAGATACAACATGGAGACAGGCCCTTCGGCCCACGGAACCTACGTCGACCCATGATCACCCGTATACTAGTTCTATCCTACACAATAGGGACAATTTACAGAAGCCAATTAACCTACAAGCCTGCACATCTTTGGGATGTGGGAGGAAACCAGTAACGAGTTAAACCGTTACTTTGGATCTGTGTTTACTGAGGAGGATACACACAATCTCCCAAATGTTCTAGGGGCCGGAGAACCTAGGGTGATGGAGGAACTGAAGGAAATCCACATTAGGCAGGAAATGGTTTTGGGTAGACTGATGGGACTGAAGGCTGATAAATCCCCAGGGCCTGATGGTCTGCATCCCAGGGTACTTAAGGAGGTGGCTCTAGAAATAGTGGAAGCATTGGAGATCATTTTTCAATGTTCTATAGATTCAGGATCAGTTCCTGTGGATTGGAGGATAGCAAATGTTATCCCACTTTTTAAGAAAGGAGGGAGAGAGAAAACGGGTAATTATAGACCAGTTAGTCTGACATCAGTGGTGGGGAAGATGCTGGAGTCAATTATAAAAGACGAAATTGCTGAGCATTTGGATAGCAGTAACAGGATCATTCCGAGTCAGCATGGATTTACGAAGGGGAAATCATGCTTGACAAATCTACTGGAATTTTTTGAGGATGTAACTAGGAAAATTGACAGGGGAGAGTCAGTGGATGTGGTGTACCTCGACTTTCAGAAAGCCTTCGACAAGGTCCCACATAGGAGATTAGTGGGCAAAATTAGGGCACATGGTATTGGGGGTAGGGTACTGACATGGATAGAAAATTGGTTGACAGACAGAAAGCAAAGAGTGGGGATAAATGGGGCCCTTTCGGAATGGCAGGCAGTGACCAGTGGGGTACCGCAAGGTTCGGTGCTGGGACCCCAGCTATTTACGATATACATTAATGACTTAGGCGAAGGGATTAAAAGTACCATTAGTAAATTTGCAGATGATACTAAGCTGGGGGGGTAGTGTGAATTGTGAGGAAGATGCAATAAGGCTGCAGGGTGACTTGGACAGGTTGTGTGAGTGGGCGGATACATGGCAGATGCAGTTTAATGTAGATAAGTGTGAGGTTATTCACTTTGGAAGTAAGAATAGAAAGGCAGATTATTATCTGAATGGTGTCAAGTTAGGAGGAGGGGGAGTTCAACGAGATCTGGGTGTCCTAGTGCATCAGTCAATGAAAGGAAGCATGCAGGTACAGCAGGCAGTGAAGAAAGCCAATGGAATGTTGGCTTTCATAACAAGAGGAGTTGAGTATAGGAGCAAAGAGGTCCTTCTACAGTTCTACCGGGCCCTGGTGAGACCGCACCTGGAGTACTGTGTGCAGTTTTGGTCTCCAAATTTGAGGAAGGATATTCTTGCTATGGAGGGCGTGCAGCGTAGGTTCACTAGGTTAATTCCCGAATGGCGGGACTGTCATATGTTGAAAGGCTGGAGCGATTGGGCTTGTATACACTGGAATTTAGAAGGATGAGAGGGGATCTTATTGAAACATATAAGATAATTAGGGGATTGGACACATTAGAGGCAGGAAACATGTTCCCAATGTTGGGGGAGTCCAGAACAAGGGGCCACAGTTTAAGAATAAGGGGTAGGCCATTTAGAACGGAGATGAGGAAGAACTTTTTCAGTCAGAGAGTGGTGAAGGTGTGGAATTCTCTGCCTCAGAAGGCAGTGGAGGCCAGTTCGTTGGATGCTTTCAAGAGAGAGCTGGATGGAGCTCTTAAGGATGGCGGAGTGAGGGGGTATGGGGAGAAGGCAGGAACGGGGTACTGATTGAGAGTGATCAGCCATGATCGCATTGAATGGCGGTGCTGGCTCGAAGGGCTGAATGGCCTCCTCCTGCACCTATTGTCTATTGTCTATTGTCACCCGGAGAAAACCCACAGAGTCCTACAGAGAGCGTACAAACTACGTACAGACAGCACCAATAGTAATGATCGAACACGGGTCTCTGGCGGTGTGATACAGCAACTCTATCGCTGTGCCACTGTACCGCCTAGAGATGAGATGAGAAAGGCTGGAGATGAAAAGGAAACAAAGGGGTGTTAGATAAGGGGAGAGGAGGAATGAAATGTAAATGAAAGGTTAAAAAATAGAAAATCTGTTGGAGTTGTATTACAATGTTGTTTATTCTTTTTTTTTAAAATTGTGTTTTATGCTTCAATGTAGGCTGAGTTATTCACACATCCTCTGCCCAGCATCCAGAGCTTGGCTCTCTGTGGAGAAAAACTTCACCGCATCTTCCATTACGTCCTGGACAGTCTGGGGAACATCATGAACGGATTCTGCCTGCCCGATTCCTACTTTGACATCAAGGTACTGTCACGGAAAGATGTAGAGAGAGATGTGGTCAAATGTGGAGGAGCGGGCTATAATCTAGAGGGGCAAGCCATTATACTTCCCTCCCTCCCCCCCCCCCCCCCCCCTTCCTCCACCCTAGACATTTAGCCACATAGTATCCCCCTTGAGATCGCACCTTCCCTACCCATCAGGTCACCACCCGTTCTGAGGTCATTTGTTGCCGGCCCTGACTTGTCCTGGTCTTATCTCACCTCCAGTTCTCTCTCTCCCCCCCCGACCCCAACTCCCTACTTTCATTCTGAAGAAGGGTTCCAACCCAAAATGTCACCTATCCCATTTCTCCTGAGATGCCACCTGACCCGCTGAGTTACTGCAGCATTTTGTGCCCATCTAAGTCATAATGTGTGTTGTTTGCTATGAAATGAGGATCCTCTTCAAACCATGAAATTGGTTCATGTTGGGTTTTTGTTTTGATATAAAATGTTGGTTTTAAGAATACAGAGTATAGAACAGCACAGGAACAGGTCTTTCGTCCCGCAATGTCTGTGCCAAACATGAAGCCAAGACCCAACTCATATCTGCTTGCACGTGATCCATAATCGCTCCATTTCCTGCATATCCATGGGTCCGTTTAAACGTCTCTTAAATGCCTTATCGTATCTGACTCCACCATCACCCGTGGCAGTGCATTTCAGACACCCACCACTCTCGCTGTAAAAACCCATGCCCCACACATCTCCTTCAGGCTTTGCCCCTCTCATCTCAAAGCTGTGCCCTTTTAGTGTTGGATTTATTCAAGACTTGGATGAACTAAAGACAGAGAGGTTTTTTTAACACTCAGTGCTGGGCTAGCCATTGCTTTGACTGATTTAGCTGCTAAATGCTGGACAATTTGAAAGCAAAGTGAAGAAAACACATTAAATGAAAACTACATTAAATAAAAGGGAGAAGATTGTCGTAAGAAATAAATGGAACCAGATTTATATTGATTTGCTGTGTTGCGATTTGTCTAACCGAGGAGTTTTCCAATAACTGGATTGGAGGCACAGGTAGTACAGCAACCCTGCTCAGGATGGCTTAAGCATCACAATTTGCAATCCATGTATCTGTTCAAATGTCGTTATTTTACCTGCCTCAGCCACCGATCGAGGTGCTCCATCTCCACGCTTCACTTGCCTGCGTTTGGCCCATATCCCTCTCAACCTCTCCTATCTATGTACTTGGCCAAAGGTCTTTCAAATGTTGTTATTGTACCTGCCTCATCTACCTATTCTGGCAGCTCGTTCCAGATACCCACCACCCTCTGTGTGAAAAAGTCACCCTGCTCGTTCCTATTAAATCTTTTCTCTCACACCTTAAGCCTAGGTCCTCTGGTTCTTGATTCACCTACCCTAGGGAAAGACTCTGTGCATTCACTCTTATCAATTCCCCTCATGATTTTATGTACTTGTATAAGATCTCCCTTTAGCTTGCTTTGCTACATGGAATGAAGCTGTAGCCTGCCCTCGCGGGCGAGCCTAACATGCCCCCATGTCCTACAAATGTATAAATTAAGCTAAAGGAGGCTTTCCAGATATAAAAAGATTTTGAAAGATATGGGCCTAACATGGGCAAATAAGACTAGCTTAGATGGGCATCGTGGTTGCCTGGGACGAACTGGGCTGAAGGACCTGTTTCCATGCTGTATGCCTGTGGCATCTCAGATAAGCCTATTTCACCCTTTATGCAATATGTGCACATGACAATTTTCTAGCAATTATTAATCACAGTTTATTAGCGACAGTAAGAAAAATGTTTCTTACCTCCTCCATTCTAATAAACTAAGTAATAGGTGGAGCTGCTGCCTCACAGTGACTGTGTCCTGACCTCGATCCTGACCTCTGGTGCTGCCTGTGCGGAGTTTGCACGTTCTCTCTGTGACTGCATGGGTTTCCTCCGGGTGCTCCGGATTACCCCCACATCCCAAAGACGTGCGGGTTTGTAGGCTAATTGGTCTCTGTAACTTTCACAAGTGTGTAGGGATGTGGAGAAAGTGGGATAGAATAGAACTAGTGTGAACGGGTGATTGATGGTCGGCGTGTGCTCAGCGGGCCGTTTACATGCTGTATTTCTAAACTAAACTGAACTAGTCACAGTCTGGAGATAGATACAAAGTGCTGGAGAAACTCAGCGGGTCAGGCAGTATCCTTGGAGGAAAAGGAGGGATGACGTTTCGGTTTGGGACCCTTCTTCAGATAGAAGAAGGGTGCCGACCCAAAATGTCACATCCTTTTCCTCCAGAGGTACTGCCTGACCCGCGAGTTACTCCAGTGCTTTGTGTCTATTTTTGATACAAACCCTTAAATGCAGTTCCTTGTCTCTGCTTAGTTAGCTGGTTAGTTTAGTGTATTGTCACATGGAACGAGGTACAGTGAAAAAAAAGCTTTTGTTACGTGCTAACCGGGCCACGGAAAGACAATACATGATTACCACTAAGCCATCCACAGTGTACAGATACGATACAGGGAATAATGTTTAGTGCAAGATAATCTCCAGTAAAGAACAAAGGTAGTCCAAGGGTTTCCAGTTAAGTAGAAGACAGCTTTGGACCGCTCTCTAGTTGTTGATAGGATGGCTCATTTGCCTGATAACAGCTGGGAAGAAACTGTCCCTGAACATGGAGGAATATACTTGAGGCAAATTCTGGTGTCACTGCTCTTGGTTATTTGAGGTCTGCTGACTTGCTATCAGAATGGAACCTGGAAGCTTGGTTTGTGTGATGGGGTCTAACATGACATGATGTAGTTCCTCGATTAAGGCAAGGAGAAGATTCAAAGTCTCAAAGAAGGAAATTGTATTTTATTGCATTGTATTCTTCTGTTGCAGTTGAAAAACTGGGTGGAAAGACTAATGCAGACGTTGAGGGACCCATCCCTCCCACTGTTGGAGCTGCAGGATATCATGACCAGTGTTGCTGGACGAATCCCCCAGGCAGTGGAGAAGGCTATCAAAAAAGAGATGGCGCAGTATGCAAGCAATATCACCTCTGTGCTCTGCCAATTCCCCAGCCAGCAGGTACTTTTTTAACACAAAGGGTGGTGGGTTTATAGAACGAACTGCCGGTGGAGGTAGTTGAGGGAGGTATTACATTTGCACAGGTATATGGATAGGACAAGTTTAAAGGGTTATGGGCCAAGCACGGTTACGTGGGACTAGTGTAGCTGGGGCATGTTGTCGGCTTGGGCCGCAGGGCCTGTTTCCGTGCTGTATGTCTCTATGACGCGATAGATTTTGCCTACTTCTTTGGTTATATTTATTCATTATCACGTGAACCGAGAGACAGTGAAAAACTTTGTGTTGCCTTCTGTCCAATCAGGTCAGATACAATACCTCAAGTGCATTAGGTAGAGCAAAGGGAAACGTGCAGAGAGGAGAATATAGTTCTCAGCATTGTCGCCCGCTAGTTTCATAATCATGTTCCAATGTCCGCAATGAGGTCGTGTGAATTGGACAGTACCCGAGCTAATGGAAGGACTGCCCTGAAGCCTGACAACAGAGGAGAGGAAGCTGCTCCTGAATCTGATGGTGCCAGCTGTCACGTTACTGTACCTTTTGCCCGACGGGAGCAGGGAGATAAAGGAATGACTGGGGTGGGCATTATGTTAGTTACTTTTCCGAGGCAGTGTAAAGTGTAGTTGGAGTCGGTGGTGGGGAGTCTGGTCTATGTGTTGGACTGGGCTACATCTACAACTCTCTGCAACTCAATGCTGTTCCTAAACCAAGCTGTGATGCAACACGACAGTATATTTTTTATGTTGTAACTGTAGATGTTGTAAGAGTCATTGGAGACAAATTTCCTGGGTCTCAGGTATTCGAGGCGTTGATCTTTGAAGATGTTTACATGGAGTTGAGCTGCATATTCAGAGATTAGTTTTTATGACTCCAAGTTAGATCAAAACATCAGCAGAAAATGTGACTCAAAGGGGCGGCGTGGCGCAGCTGGTCGAGCCGGTGCATCACAGCCCCAGTAATCTCGGGTGCTGTCTATGTGGAGTTTGCATGTTTTGTTCTCCCTGTTGACTGCAAGGCTTTCCTCCGGGTGCGCTGGTTTCCTCCCACATCCCAAAGATGTGCAGGTTTGTCAGTTAATTGGGCCTCTGTAAAATTGCCCCTAAAGTGTAGGGAGTGGATGCGCAAGTGAGATAACAGAACTAGTGTGAACGGGTGATCAATGGAACTAGTGTGAATGGGTGATCAATAGAACTAGTGTGAACGGGTGATCAATAGAACTCGTGTGAACGGGTGATCAATGGCATGGACTTAGTGGGCCGAAGTGCCTGTTTCCATGCTGTATCTAAACAAAACTAAAACTGAAAACTCATCTCAAGAACGATGATGACAAGTACCCGACGTGAGGTTACATCCCCTGGTTTTCAGGTGGAGACAATTTAAAGCATCCAGCCAAATGCGATTGTCATTTCGATGTTGGGTGTGCTAGCTTAAAGTCTTTGCTGATTGAAGATATAATATCATATCATATCATATCATATATGTTTTTTCTTATCAGATTGCCAACATTCTGGACAGTCACGCTGCAACTCTGAATAGGAAATCGGAGAGGGAGGTTTTCTTCATGAATACACAGAGCATCGTTCAGCTGGTGCAGAGGTTGGTCATCCAGTTAGACTCACAAAACTGGAGTAACTCAGTGGGTCAGGCAGCATCTCTGAAAAAAGGGAATAGGTGACGCTACGGTCGAGACCCTTCAGACTGAGTGTCAGGGGACAGGGAATAGAGAGATATAGGTCTGTCTTTACAGAGGCACATTGGTGATGGGTGCAGTCAATGTTAATGGGTTAGGATCTGCCCTAGAAATAGTGGTGACCCAGGCTTTGGAAGTCAGATTTACACTGCTGCAGATTCCACAGGCTGGCATGAGACCGTAAGACATCGCAGCAGAATTAGGCCATTCAACCCATCAAGTCTACTCTGCCATTCAATCATGGCTGATGTATTTCTCCCTCTCAATCCCATTCACCTGCATTCTTCCCGTAACCTTTGTCACCCTTACTAGGTTTCAAGGTCAGTTTATTGTCACATGTACCAATTAAGGCACAGTGAAATTTGAGTTACTAATCTCCACTTTAAAAATTCCAATGACTTGGCCTCCACCACCGTCTGTGGCAATGAATTCCACAGATTCACCACCTTCGGGCTCAAGAAATTCCTCCTCATCTCCATCCTTCTATTCTGAGGCTGTGCCCCTAACATCCCCTACTCCTGAAAACATCTTCTCCACATCCACTCTATTTAGACTTTTCATTGTTCTGTAGGTTTCCCAATCTTGAGATTTAGGCAATCTCAATGTTAGGGAGGGAATAATAATAACTTTTATTTATATAGCGCTTTTCATGCAATTTAATGCAGCCCAAAGTGCTTTCCACAAAAACAAACACATGTCTAAACAAAGATACAATTTAAAACAGTAAGGACATAGGCATACAAAGCACCGATTTATATAAAAATATAAAATGTAAAATTGGGAGTGTAAGAGAACAAAGGAAGTAAAATCAGTTAAACGCTTGAGTAAAAAAGATATGTTTTTAACTGACGTTTAAAATTCTCAACTGCATCGGCGTCTCTGATACCCCTGGGTGGGGTATTCCACCGCTTGGGGGCATAGTTGAGAAAGGCAGCTTCCCCAATTTTCTTACTGCTGTGGCATTGAGTGGCTAACAGGCCAGCATCAGCAGACATGAGCGCTCGAGTAAGGGCATGCTGAAGGAGGGACTCTGTAAGATATGCTGCTTCCAACCCATAATGTTCCTGCTTCCCCCAGAGCCAGTTCTTGTTGGTGTTGGCCTTCCAGATGCAGTCATTAGATTAGGCCACATTGTTCTCCATCGCTGTCAGACAAGCCAACACTCACTTACCCGGTCATCATGTGAATCACATTATCGAAGGTATCACAAAATGCTGGAGTAACTCAGCAGGTCAGGCAGCATCTCTGGATAGAAGGAATGGGTCACTTTAATACATACCAACTGGCAATACACCTTCAACTATGGATGTGATATTATTCATCTAAATTTTTTTCCTTCTTTCCTCCCCATTTGCCAGACTGGAAAATTGAGGACACTTTTACCTGATTGAAGAGAGGGTGATAAAAGGTGGTGCCAACAGCCCAAAATCTGCAGTAGGCAATAGACAATAGATGCAGGAGCCAGCACCACCATTCAATGTGATCATGGCTGATCATTCTCAATGAGTACCCTGTTCCTGCCTTCTCCCCATACCCCCTGACTCCGCTATCCTTAAGATGCTGTTTTGCCATTAATACTAATGGCAAGACAGCACTGCCTTGTCACTGAAACCAACAAGATTTCCTTGCATATGCGGTTTAAACTCCGAAGTTTCCTGTTAGTCCCCTGAACCAAACATAGAAAGAAAGAAGTTGATTAGTTGAAAATCTGTGTTTCTAATGGCACAATAAGCCATAATTACATTCTTGATTTTAGCAAACACTCAGACACTCCACAAATACTGATTTTGCCCATGTGACAATGCTGTTTGAAGGTGAGATGACCAAGTCACACTCACTCTGTTGGAATCAGCAGTGAATGCTATTGCACTGGTGCTGCGTGCAACATGGGGTTTTCATGTCCTTTTCCTGGTTGCATGATTCTGACCTTCCGGCTCCATAATGCTTCAGTGGGACCCTCAGTCCCAGTGAGTTTCAGTGGTAGAACAAAAATAGGCCCTACAACCTAATTAGTACATGCCGACCAAAATATCCCATCCAAGCTTGTCCCATATCCCTCTAAACTGTTTCTATCCATCTACCTGTCCAAATGTCTTTTAAATTTTGTTATTGTACCTCCCTCCTCTACTTCCTCATTCTGTATATCCACCACACTGTGTGGAAAAAGTTGCCCCTCAGGATTGTATTAGATCTTTCCCTTCTCACCTTGAACCTATTTGGTAATCTAGGCCGATGCTACGCATTTGCACATTGACCTGTTACTTGGACCTGTGGAATAAGGCAGTAAACTAGGAGAGAATTTTCCAAATTCATTAGTACGAAAAGCAACCTGTGTAAATCTGACTGTCTTCAATGGTCATGAAACCAAGGGAAATGTTAAGCCAGACCCTATCTCTGGACTCAGGAATACAATGAATCTTACGTGTGTTATTTTGTGATATTATTTATCGACTCAAATTCTGATGAGGTTAATAATTTGGCTTGACTCATATATTTATATTCATTTCTCACCTTGCCATGTCTTTGCTGGGATGCAGTGGTGACTTTCAAATGTGCCCAGTAATATAGCAATTTGCATCTTTATATGAGGGCATAAGACTATTAAACGAATAAAAATGCTTAACCTTTTGGTTCTAATGGTATGTTTCTCTGTTTAATATTTATGTACTCATACTTTTTTTAAAAGTGAGTCAGCCCGACATGTTAATTAATAGGTTAATTATTGTAGGAATGTTGTTGAATAAAAACTCTTATTAAAGCATTTTTAAGGTTGGCTTGAAAGCACTTGCTGATTTTGAAATGGCCGTTGAATTAATTGTGAGAAATCTGATGAATGGTGTATGGCCATCTTCAAATTTCTTAAGTCTAGCCAAAAGTTTCCTATCTTATTCCAACAATTTGCATCAGCAAAAGAAAGTGTAAGAAGACATCTGGTTAATGGCATGCAAAATAATTATTGTGTGTAACGAGAGCGCGGTCCTAAGCTACTATCTACCTCATTGGAGACACTATCTTTAATTGGATTTTACTAGACTTTATCTTGCAGTAAACATTATTCCCATTATCATGTATCTATACACTGTGGACGGCTCGATTGTAATCATGTATAGCCTTTCCGCTGACTGGTTGGCACGCAACAGAAGCATTTCACTGTACCTCGGTACACGTGCAGTGAACTAAACTAAACCAACAAAAGATATGTTCTCAACTTCTTATTTCTGCTAAAGACTTCCAATTTCTGCTACTTGGCTGAGTGATTCCACTTGTCTTCAGTACACTAGTTGTTAATTCTTTTTACTTACTGCTTGATATTGCTGTCTGGAAAATAGTTAGGTAGAGAGGCAACTCCAAAGAAGACCAAAACACAACGTGAGGGAGGATGTCAGTGGGTCAGGCAGTATCTGTGGAGAGTAAAATGTAGTTTGAAGAAGGGTTCCAACCCCTCAGGGACTGTTTCTTTCCAGCTGTTATCAGGCAATTGAACAATCCTCTCAGCAGCTAGAGTGCAGTCCTGACCTCCCAACTACTTAATTGGAGACTTTTGTACCATCTTTAATTGGACTTTATCTTGCACTAAATGTTGTGCCCTTTATCTTTTATCTGTACACTGTGGACGGCTGATTGTGATCATGTACGGTCGTTTTTGACTGAATAGCATGCAACAAAAGCTTTTCATTATACCTCGGTTCACGTAGCAACAATAAACTAACCTAAACTGAACTAGACCCAAAGCAGTTACTGCAGCATTTTATGTCTTGATCTGTGGAGGGATTGGGCTGATGATGTTGCAGGTCAGTATCCTTCTTTAGTCTGATAAGTCTGAAGAAGGGTCCCAATCCAAAATGTCGTCCATTCCCTCCACAGATGTTGCCTGACCCGCTGAGTTCCTCCAGCACTTTGTGTTTTGCTAAGATGCCAGCATCTTTAGTTTCTTGTCTCAACTCTGAAGAAGATCTTGATGCCAAAGGCGTCAGTTCATTGAACATTTCATCCTGAGGTGGTAATGCAAATTAGATACATAGAACGTGAAGATCGGAGATAATTGCCATGTTTCTTTTTGCATAACTTGGACAACTCAGAGTTGCAGTTTTTAAAGGGACTGCACAGTGGCGCAGCTGGTAGAGCTGCTGCTTCACAGCGCCAGAGACTCGGGGTTCGACCCAAACATAGCCATACAGCGTGGAAACAGACCCTTTGGCTCAACTTGCCTATGCCAACCAACGTCCCACCTACTCGTCCCACCTCCCTGCTTTTGGCCCATATCCCTCTAAACCTATCCTATCACTGTACCTGTCTAAATGTTTTCTTAAAGGTAAGTGTTTCTTAAACTTCTCTACTCTGGTTTCAGGTATCGGAGTGGCATTCGGGGTCACATGAAGGCTGTCGTCATGGATCTTCTCAGGCAGTATTTGAAGGTGGAGATTGAATTCCAGCAAGGTTTGTCCTGCCCTATTTAATTAACTCTGAATACTCAGAAACGCACACACTCCAGTGCACATCTTTACGATTTGTGCATCTTCCCTGTGATGCTTTTCATTGCTAGCTATATTCATTCTGTGGTCTCTCCATTAACTTGAAAGAATCAAAGGATAGTTACCATACGGAAGACCATTTTACCGTACATGAGTAATGCAGCTCATCCTGTTTCCCCATCCCAACAAATTCTTTCAGCTACTTCTCCAGCTTTCTGTTGATTGCCTCAATTCAAGAATACTGCAAAAAAAAACACACTTAATTGTTACAACTGCCAATGTAAGAACATGTTATTCCAGTCACTAATCAGCCCCATTGCTCCTCCTACAACCTTTTCCTGAATTGCAACTCCAGGCCTCATGAGTTTTGGCAAAGCATTTTGTTCCATTAATTTATCCTAGATATGAACTACAATTTATAAACCTCCTTCTCCTTCTAATGAATAATGTCAGGCTTAGTTTAGAGCGATACGGTGTGGAAACAGGCCCTTCGGCCTACCGAGTCCACGCCGACCACTGATCACCCATTCACACTAGTAATATGTTATCCCACTTTCGCATCCACTACCTACATATTAGGGGCGATTTACAGAGGCCAATTAAGCTACAAACCCGCACGTCTTTGGGGTGCGGGAGGAAACGAACGCCTGGAGTGCACGGGATCACGGGGAGAAAGTGCAAACTCCACACAGCACCCAAGGTCAGGATCGAACCCAGATCTCTGGCAGCAGCTCTTCCAGATACACCCTGTGTTGCCCTTGTTGAATGAAGTTTCCTGTGACATGCCTGTTACATGATAGAAATTGGTGCCAATTAAAGCTGTTGATCAGCCATTTTGGCCCATTGAGTATACTCTGCTGTTCTATGGCTGATCAATTTTTCCCTCTCAACCCCATTCACCTGCCTTCTCTCCATAACCTTTGACGCTCTTACTAATTGCAAACTTATCAATCTCTGCTTTAAAACTGCCCAATGTCTTGGCCTCCACAACCGTCTGTAGCAATGAATTCCACAGATTCACCCCCTTTCGCTAAAGAAGTTCCTCCTCAGCAACCTCCTTTGCTCCTCAGCAAAGGTGAGTAACATTGCATGTAAGAGCTCAGAGTCCAGCAATGAAGTTCTATTTCCCTCAGCATTCTTATGGCTCCTCTATATAGGCTTCTTTTCTCACTTTATATCATCAGCAAGTTTGTCCCATAGCCAGTGGCTGGAAATTCACAAACATTAGTCATTCGGGCACTGAAGTGTCAGTAGAAAGAGGCAATCTTGAGCATGTCCTTCCGTGCTGAATTCGAACCCTAGATCCCACACTCAATCTATTTCAGGCATAAATCAGCCAGCTAGTTATCAAGTCTCACAGCATGGAAAAAGGCTGTTCGGCTCAACTTGCCCATGCTGACCAAGAGGCCCCAGCCATGCTGGTGTTATTTGCCTGCGTTTGGCCCATATTCTTCAAACCCTTCGCTCTCTATGGCCAGTGTACTGTAGAATCAGTGTCAATTGACTCTCTTTGCAATGTTTAGTAGGGGTGGTGAAAATAATATTCAGATGAAAAGTCTAATTACAGCAATCAAGAGGAGATTTAGGAAGTCTTATCTATTTAAGCTGTGCTTTTAAAAGTACTGTCAAAAAATCTCTGCATTGATTCTGTAATAAATGGATTTCAGCTCTACTGGGGCGGCACGGTGACGCAGCGGTAGAGTTGCTGCCTTACAGCGCCAGCGACCCGGGTTCGATCCTGACTACGGGTGCTGTCTGTGTGGAGTTTGTACGTTCTCCCCGTGACCTGTGTGTGTTTTCTCCGGGGTCTCTGGTTTTTTCTCACTCTTCAAAGATGTGCAGGTTTGTAGGTTAATTAAGTTGGTATAATTATAAATTGTCCCTAATATGTGTGTGTTATGTCCCGAGTAGTGTTAGTTTGCGGGGATCGCTGGTCGGCATGGACTCGGTCCAAAGGGACAATTTCCGCACTGTATCTCTAAACTAAACTAAAATAATTTGTGTAGAGAAAAAATTGAAATCTCCTGAATTGTATTCAGGCTCGAACATCGATGTGCCACTTGGTGGATATCTAGATTACAATTGATTTGCCACAGGATGGCACTAGTGTATTGTCTGGTAATGTTTAACAACAGACTGATTACGAATGGATGACTGAAATATGTTCACACTCTGTGCAGAAACAGAAACATTAATTGTATAGTTAACGCACAATGTGCAGTCTTTTGACCAGTAAAAGTGCATTTCAAATAGAATCAACAAATTATCCAGCTTTGTTCCCTGCCAGTTTAAGCAGCTAACTGCAGCCAGGTCAGTCCTACTGAACTCTAATTAACTCCAGCAGACAAGGGTAGAGTCTGTGATAATTTGCATGTACATTCAGTAGGACTCATTCCATGGCCAAGAATCTGAAGAAGGGTCTCGACCCAAAACGGTACCCATTCCTTCTCACCAGAGATGCAGCCTGACCCGCTGAGTTACTCCAGCATTTTGTGTTTATCTTCGATAGAGTCCCCACTCTGATTGCCATGGAATGAAGATAGACCCAACGTGAGGGAGTAACTCAGTGGGTCAGACAGCATCTCTGGAGAACAAGGAATAGGTGACGTTTTGGAAGGGGACCCTTCTTCAGACTAGTGGCCTTGGAATGCGTCCTACTGAATGTACATGCATATTGATTCTGGATAAGGAAAGAGTCACAGAATCATACAGCACCAGAGCAGGCCTTTTGGCCCAAATGATCCATGTCGACCATTAGTTAGTTTAGTTTATTATTGTCATGTGTACCGAGGTACAGTGAAAAGCTTTTGTTTGCATACTATCCAGTCAAAGAAAAGATTATACAAGATTACAATCAAGCTGTCTACAGTGTACACATAACGGATAAAGATTTAAAAGAGTGGAACGATTATAATGGATGATAGCAGAACCTCTTGTGTGACCAGAATGCGGAGTTACCCAGCTCTGGTGCCATCTGGTCACATTTGGGCTAACGTAAGGAACTGCCGATGCTGAAATCTTGAGTAGAACAACAAGGTGTTGGAGTAATTCAACAGACCAGAGGACATAGGTTTAAGGTGAGAGGGACAAGATTTAATAGGAACCTGAGGGGTAACTATTTCACAGAGTGTGGCGAGCATATGGAATAAGCTACCAGAGGAGGTGGTTGAGGCAGGTAATATTACAACTTTTACAGGTCACGGACAGGTACATGGGTCAGAAAGACTTTGAGGGTTATGGGCCAAACGCGGGGAAAGTGGGACTAGCTGAGATGTGGCCATCTTGGTCGGCGTGGAGGAGTTGGGTTGAAGGGTCTGTTTCTGAGCTGTATAATTTCATGACTTTATGACCTCTCGGCAATAAAATTGGGAAGCATTTTTTTTTCTCACACCAAGGCTTGTGAAGACGTGTTAAGGAACACGGGTCAAAGTTGACTGAATGGACTTGAGGACAGATTTGACATAATCATATTCATGTGGAACAGACTTGAGGGGTTTGATGAGATACACCTGTTCTTATATATCTTTGTGCAAAGATAATAAAAACTGGAAGGCATGGCTCATAATTATATTTTGCCATTCAGACAATTTTCTTTTCCATTTTGTGGTTTGGTAGGTTCTTATGGCTGGTCGTATACTGGTCCATGGTGTAGTTTGTGGCCCTGTGTACAATGGAATAAAGGTGAAGATAGACACAAAATGCTGGAGTAACTCAGCGGGTCAGGCAACATCTCTCGAGAAAAGGAATAGGTGATGTTTCGGATTGAGATGCTTCTTCAGACTGAGACATGGGAGAGGGAAACTAGAGGTATGAAAACATACAGAACAAATGAAAGCCAGCCAGCACCGATGATTCAGGAAAGGTGGAGCCCACAATGGTCCATTGTTGGCTGGTGAAGAGGTGATAACGAACGGATATGAACAGTGAAACTAGCAAGAAGACTAGGGAGGAGAATAACGGAGAGAGTGGGACTGCAAGGGTTACGTGAAATTGGAGAAATCCATATTCATACTGCTGGGTTGCAAGCTGCCCTAACGAAAGATGAGGTGCTGTTCCTCCAATTTGCATGTGGCCTCACTCTGACTGGAGAAGGCACACGACAGAAATAAATAATAATGAACAGGAATAAGGGTGAGACTGGCCAAACTGGGAATAGTGCACCGAGGCAAGATCTTTATTCTTCAGAAAAATAATAAGTGTACGTTGTGCTTCTAAGTGAAAACAATAGACAATAGACAATAGGTGCAGGAGGAGGCCATTCGGCCCTTCGAGCCAGCACCGCCATTCACTGTGATCATGGCTGATCATTCTCAATCAGTACCCTATTCCTGCCTTCTCCCCATGACTCCGCTATCCTTAAGAGCTCTATCCAGCTCTCTCTTGAATGCATTCAGAGAATTGGCCTCCACTGCCTTCTGAGGCAGAGAATTCCACAGATTCACAACTCTCTGACTGAAAAAGTTTTTCCTCATCTCAGTTCTAAATGGCCTACCCCTTATTCTTAAACGGATCACCAAAGTTTGTACCATGGCAGCTTTATTTCATTATCAAGTAGACCAAATTCAAGAGTGTTTAAAAACTCTTTTAAAACTCTTTGGCCAAAACATTCAAGAGACAAAACATTCATTGGAAAGGAACTATATGTCACAATCAAGACTTTGTATGAAGAGATACATAACAATGGATGATGCCGTCAGGTTTATGTGCAGATATCTGCTTCTTCCAGAAGTTCTTGGAGTGTTAATGAAATCAGACTTTACAGGCTTTAAGAAGTGCTGAATAAAATATTGCGGTGAGTGGTAGCTACTATTTTTAATCTACATGATTTATTCAGAAACATAAAATGGTTTAATTAAATTTGATAACTAAAATGTGGAATCTGCTGAGGCAGCTCAGGAACTGTAGTAGGTCTTGGAAAAAACCGTGGCAGGTCAGCAGGACTATGAAAGGGGAGGGAAACAAATGTGAATGTTGCAGACTCGAGGAGAGCCCGAATGACATTGGCACCGGGCGCTGTTGAATTGAGGAGGAGAAGAAGCCAGAAACCATCCAAGAATGTGCAGAAAGGAACTGCAGATGCTGGTTTATTCTGAAGACAGACACAAAGTGCTGGAGTAACTCAGCGGGTCAGGCAGCATCTCTGGAGAAAAAGGATAGGTGATATTTTGGGTCGTAATCATACTTTAGACTGGAGAAGGGCCCTGACCTGAAACATCGCCCATCCTTTTTCACCAGAGATACTGCCTGCCCCGCTGAGTTACTCCAGCACTTTGTGTCTATTGCAACGTAGCTGTTAGTCAGAGAGAGAAAGGAAACATTTTTGAGTGTATTGAACCATGATGCCATGTTGGACAGCACAAGCCCAAGCCCAAGGTTGACAATCTGATATTGTGTATCCTCAACATTGAGTTCTGATCTTAACACAAGGAACAAGAAGATGTAGACATAAGGAGCTGCAGGTGCTGCTTTACAAAAAAAAGACACAAAGTGCTGAAGTAACTCAGCAGGTCAGGCAGCATCTTTGATGAACATCGATAATTTGGGTCGTCACCCTTCTTCAGATTGAGTCTTGTTTTCACAAGTATCGGGGAATTGTCCAAGCTACAGAAATACTGCAGAGAAGGCATGGGCGATGAGAAATATCCAGAAACCTTTGAATTATTTTAATTTGTAATAAGGGTGCCCTAATCTGGGGATCCCAACTCAATCAAAATTATTCTATTTATGTCATAGGCATGCTCAGTAACCTGTATACCCAAGGGATCTCTGTATAGCACAGCATTAATTCTAAACCTTTATGAATTAAAAGCATTAAATATGCTCTACTCTTCCCACTATCAACAGGAAACTATTGAGTGGTTGTAACATCTGTTTGTGGGACCAAGTTTGTTCATTGCTTTTCCTCTTGTTGAAAAATGATAAGGCAGCCTATCTTTCGAATGGAGAGAGATTTGAAAGGTTGTGATGTTCGGTGGGACTAGGGTGTCCTTGCATACAAACCACTAATTGTCAACAGTCAGCTTCAGCAAGCATTTAGAAAAGCAAATGGTGCGTTGGTTACAGCATTAGGAATCTTTGGTCTATTTATATTGCATCCTGATGAGAAACACATTTGGAATATATCTACACTTTTGGTCATCCTACCTAAGGAAGGATATTATTATAAATGTAAGCGTGCAACTAAGGTCCCTCAGGTTGGTTCTTGGGACAGTGGATTTGTCAAATGAAGAGAGTTTAAGCATGCTCAGCCAGTACTCTTGAGTTTAGAAAAATAAGAAGTGATCTCATTGAAATGTACAAAAATTCTTAAAAGGCTTGACAATTTAGATGCAGAATGTCCCCTTTTTGGAAATGTGTAGAATCAATCATGTGTCGCTGTCTCAAAATTAAGGGGTAGCGTTAGAATCGGTAATATATCTAAATTCAGTGCACCCTTCATTGCATTTTTGCTGCCAGTCATATGTTTTTCAAAATCATTTTCACTGAGTCTTCAGGCCTCTCAGTCTGTAAGTGTATAAAATTATTTGATAATTAGCAAGATCTGCAAATATCGCTTCTCTCCAACCAGGTTTTCAGCTGGCTCATTGTCATTCAGGCTGTGTTCTGAGGGTCTGTGGTGTAGATCTCAATTTGTGGTCTACCAGTTGTATGAGACAGATTTGATGTGTCATTAGTTAGATCATTTGAGTGATGTTAAAATTGCTATGGCAGCCAAGCAGTTGAAAAGAGTTCAACGTTACAAAAATCCGATATTTCAGCAATAGTACTCGCAGAGAAAGGATACCATGTGTTGGCTCAGCATCCTGTTGGTACGAGTTTAATATTGAATTTATTCTTTAGCCTTTTGGTGAAAGATTTAAGGAGGCTGTCAAAGAGTTATGCAAAGCATATTTTGACTTTATTTATAAAAGACATTAGAGTACTGTCTTAATATTCACATTGGATCTCTTAAATGTTTTTTGGGAAATCCACATATACAGTTTCAGACATAAAACATAGTGCACCAAACAGTACAACTCAGGAATAGCCCACGATGTCGATGCCGAACCTGATGCCTGGATAAACTAATCTCCTCTGCATATGATCCATATCTCTCAATTCCCTACATATCCATGTGCCTATCTAAAAGCCTTTTAAACGCCACTATCATATCTGTTTCCACCACCAACTCTGGCATCATCTTCCAGACATCCACCGCCCTCAGTATTTACAAAATAGCTGGCCCTGCACATCTCCTCTAAACTTACCCCCCTCACCTTAAAGCTATGCCCTCTAGTCTTTGTTATTTCCACCTGGGGAATAATATTGTGTTTATTTTCTTCAGTCTCAGTCTAGGGGTGGGTAATCTGGCTTGATTGTATTTTTTTATATTTTGCTAAAGCTCTTTGGTGTATTCCCAAGATGAATGCTTTTTGTACTCAATCATCGATGGGCCATTCATCCGTGAAATGCTGCAGAGCCTGGCCTGAGCGAGCGTTGTCCACTCATTGGAAAAAGATTCATGCAATAGATTATCCACTTCTCCTGAGACCAGTTGTGTTCTATGAATGCCATGAATGAGATTACTTAGCCCTACACAGACCAATCGTTGGTTATGAACATTTCTGGCTTTTTAACACGATAATTATACTTGTGCTAGTGTCTTGACATACAAACTCGGGGATTCTGTGCTTCCCTTCAGAAGATTCAAATGGCCAATTGTACAATTGTTCATTAATTATCAACACCTTGACCGCTTCCCTGTTACAACACGTAGCAATGAACCATCCTATCACGAACTAGATTCAATAAATTAATAACCACAATACAAGTGCAGGAAACATGTAGTCCTTAGTGCAACTAAAGACAGTGCCTAGACGTTCACAGCTGAGGTTAGTATTGTGTAGTGTTCAAGATGGTTTTTGGGAAGAAGCTGTTCTTGAACCTGGCAGTCATGGTTTTTTTTTAGCCTCCTGTAACTTCCTCCTGATGGCTAGAGTGAAATGATAGCGTGGCCAGGGTGATGTGGGTCTGATTATATTAGTTAGGCAACTAATATGAACCAGCATCTCCTATGGATCCCGTCGATGCTGGGGATGCCAGTAGCTGTTATTGGACCAGGCAGTACCTACCACTCTCTGATCTCCTTCATTCCTGGGTGTTTGAGTTGTCGAACTAGGTCTTGAACTAGGTCATGTAGTATGCTCTCCACATCTGTAGAAGTTCAAGAGAGCATTGTTGACATACCCAACACAGAACACTGATACGGCACATGATAGATTTTGATAACTTCAACAACTTTTATGTTTGAAAGTGTCGAGAGAAGTCTCAAATGATGAGGATTTCCCATAAGATAAATGGACATGTTTGAATTAGGAGGATGGGAAATGGCATTTTGAATCTGGAATTGGAGCAGAAATCTTGCTCCTGCAACTCCTACTAAGTGCTGAATGTATTCTTCTCACTAAAGTTGATCTCTTTGTCTTTTTTCCTAACCACTTGCATTAGTGAAGTATAGAAATTTACACCTCCGCTCAGTCCGCCTAAACCTACCCGATCTCCCAGCTGCTAAACACTTTAACTCCCCCTCCCATTCCCACATTGACCTTTGTGTCCTGGGCCTCCTCCATTGTCAGAGTGAGGCCCAGCACAAATTGGAGGGACAGCACAGCACCTCATATGTCGCTTGAGCAGCTTACACCCCAGCGGTGTGAATATTGACATATCTAACTTCAAGTAACCCTTGCTTTCCCTCTCTCTCCCCATCCCTCCCCCTTCCCAATTCTCTGACCAGTCTGATTGTCTCCGACTGCATTCTATCTCTAGTATAAGAAAATAACTGCAGAAGCTGGTACAAATCGAAGGTATTTATTCACAAAATGCTGGAGTAACTCAGCAGGTCAGGCAGCATCTGAGGAGAGAAGGAATGGGTGATGTTTCGGGACCCGAAACGTGACCCATTCCTTCACTCCCGAGATGCTGCCTGACCTGCTGAGTTACTCCAGTATTTTGTGAATAAATGCATTCTATCTCTGCTTTGTTGTTACCTTCTCCCAGCTAACAATGATCTATTCTACATTTACCTTGATCTCCATCCCCTTTGTCACATTTTCACACCTTACGCATCCTTATCTATGCATGGAGTAACGTCACCCATTCCTTGTCTCCGGAGATGCTGCCAGTCCCGGAGTTACTCCAGCATTTTGCGTGGTTCTGTGGAAATGTGAAGTTGTGTGACCGTCCACAGGAGGGAGCCAATTCTCCAGATCATGAAGAGTTTCAGTTACCCAGTTCCAGTGTTTGAAACAAAAATATTGGAAGGCCTGCCGCAGTATGGGATTAAGAAGGCACAAGGATGCAGATGCTAGTTTACAAAGAAACACACAGTGCTGGAGTAACACAGCAGGTCAGGCAGCATTTCTGGAGGACATGTTTTGGTCAGGATCTTTCTTTGGTATGGTGTTAGTACCCACATGGGGAAAATACTGACGGATGTGATGAGCTGAACAGTCACTTCTGCCCAATGGTATGACTTTTGTATGTAGGGGAAAAAAACTGCAGATGCTGGTTTAAATCGAAGGTAGACACAAAAACCTGGAGTAACTCAGCAGGTCAAGCAGCATCTCTGGAGAGAAGGAATGGGTGACGTTTCAGGTCTGAAGAAGGGTCTCGACCCGAAACATCACCTATTCTTTCTCTCCAGAGATGCTGCCTGACCTGCTGAGTTACTCCAGCTTTTTGTGTCTACCGTTGACTTTTGTATGTGTTGGAGTTAAACTTTTGTGAAGTGCCATGATTTGATGGTAGTGGTTTTGATTTAACTTTCTTCTATCCAGTTTGACCAACTCTTACTGTATTCCTGCACTTTAATCTGCGGGTTTACTGGTTGACCAAATATTCGCCTCTGGTTAATGGTGGAGGACATTATCAGTTGAAACCTTCAGTGGACTGTGACTAAGATATTTATTGTCCGAAAACAAAAACTCCCTTGAGTTCCACATTTGGTTGGAGAGCTATTTACTATTAGATTGTTGTTCCACATCTTCTTATCAGTACAATATGTGGATGTGCTTCCTGCCTGTGCATGTGATCAAATAAGGCTGTGTGAAAAGCTTCCTATACTCAACATATTGCCAAATCCTACCCGGCTGTTTGTCTCTGTCAATGAATCATGTTCCAAAGCCGTGCAAGTACTTTAATAGAAAGTCCAGTTTCTTTTTGGAGGCTGCATTGGAAAATGGAAAGACAATGGCCTAAGTGGGGAAAATACTTGCAAAGCAGCAACTAAACACTTACTGTCCCAAAATGCTTGTAATAAAAGACCACCAGCATAATCAAGGACGATCCCGCTCACTTCCTCATCTAACCCTCTCCCCTCAGGCAAGAGGTAGAGAAGTGTGAAAAAGCACACCTCCACATTCAGGGACAGTTTCTTCCCAAGACAACAACCATCCAGTTAGCAACGAGAGAGCGGTCCTGAGTTACCATCTACTTCACTGGAGACCCTCAAACTGTCTTTAATTGGACTTTACTGGATTTATTCTTGCACTAATCGTTATTCCCTATAGCATGCACAGTACTGTGGACGGCTCAACTGTAATCGTGTATTTTCGCTGACTGGTCAGCACGCAACTAAAGCTTTTCACTGGTACATGTGACAATAAACTAACTAATTAAACATAGTTTTAGGTGAATGTGCCACTTAAACACAGGCCCCCACTTGTAGCTGAATAAAGGTACAATTCACGCACAGTTTTTGTAAACCAGTGTGTAACTCGCGACAGTGGGATAACGTAGAACTATTGTGGACAGGTGATCTGTGGTTTGCATGGACTCAGTGGGCTGAAAGGCCTGTTTCCATGGTGTATTAATCAACCAATCAAAGCCTCTGAAGTTGCTTGTGTCAACATTCATAGGGCCGTACAATGATAAGGCGGTAGAGTTGCTGCCTTATGGCATCGAAGAAATATCGGCCTAACGCGGGCAGATGGGACTAGCGAAGATGGGGCAGTTTAGTGGGCATGGATGAGTTTGGCCAAAGGGCCGGTTTCCATGCTGTATGACGCTCTGACTTTATTCTAAGAAAGGAGTGTTTAGACTGGTAGGCCATGTGGTGCAATGATGTCATGACCTGAGGAGAGGCAAGTATGGTGCAGAGGAGAGCCAGGTCTGGACCTTGTATGAATATCTAAGATGGATAAGGAGAGGCCAATTCAAAATAGCAGCCACATTTCAAATAAACAATGAATTATTTATGGATTTGTGGGAGACGGGATGGATGTAAATATAGTTTAGTTTAGAGATACAGCACGGACACGGGCCCTTCGGCCCACCGAGTCTATGCCAGCCAGCGTTCCCCGTACACTAGAACTATCCTACACACTAGGGACAATGTACAACTTTTACCGTAGCCATTGAACCTACAAATCTGTGCATCCTTGGAGTGTGGGAGGAAACAAGCACCTGGGGAAAACCCACGCGGTCACAGGTAGAACATACAAACTCCGTACAGACAGCACCCGTACTTAGGATTGAACCCGTGTCTCTGGAGCTCTAAGACAGCAACTCTACACCACCGAGCCACCCCTTACTTAATGTACGTAATTCTCAATGAGCCAAGAATGCTATCTTGATAACTATACATTTTAGGATTATGGTTTAAATTATATATTGCCTGCTTGGGGTTTTGCTTTGCATAGTTTTAGATTTTTATTTGATGTTCTGATCGAATTTGGGTAATTTGCACGAAAAAATATTTTGACAGAAAAATATAATTTGCATGAAATGTGTTTTTATTTTGTTGGCTGAAGGTTGTTCCAAAGTCCTTTTAAATATACCAGTGTTGATGAATTCACATTATAAAGATATTCACGACATTGGAATTCTTCTGAAGAGACTTGAGTGAAGTAAAATGAGAGAGCAGAAAGAAAGTTTAAAAGATGTCTCTCAGAAAAAAGTGTAGTGTCTGAAAAGATAGCCGTGCTGGTTCTAGTGGGTGATACTTATCTTTAATATCTTTTTTAACCTCCAGGGCATTATGAGAAGTGTGTCTTTATTCTCCGAGAAGACCATAAAGCAGACATGACTACAGTCCTGAACTACATCTTCTCTCACGCCCAAGTCACTAAGAAGAACCTTCTTGTTACAATGCTTATTGTAAGTTGAGCTTTGTTGTGGCCACAAATTCCAGCTTCCAGTGTGCTAATCTCGAGCGATAGGTCCGTATAGTATTTCATGTGATTTTAAGTAATGCTTGCCCATAAGAATCTCATTATTCTAACACAAAGCAGTATTTCCTTTGAGATTTCTGAAGTAGCTTTGAGCCGGGCTGTTCATTTCTCATGTAATCACGCCGCGCTGATGGAGAGCGAAACCGCAGCTGTTCTCTTTGCAGGCCTTCAATTTTCTTCAGAGTCCAGTCATTGAAGTGTGTAATTACATGGGGGCATGGTGGAGGTGCTGGTCCTTTTCAAAGAGTGGGGAGCCTGCTTTGTTCACTGACATTGTGCGAGGGCAGACTGTGCCCGACTCTACTGCTGGCATTTTAAAAAGGACAACAAAAAAAAGAAAACTTGCACGTTGATAATAAAAGAGCTTTTCTCTGAGCTCCTGGAAAAATAATTAGAGTGTGATTTATCAAATAAAGTGGATTTTATTTTCTTTGTTACATGTATGGAAGGCCCAGGTGATGTTGGTCACTGAATTTTATTAAGGTCACTTCATTAAATGCCTTTTCATTGCATTTTTAAATTAGAAAAAACAATAATATATGAATTTTAATGTACAAATATTTGGCTTTACAAAAACAAGGAGGCAGGTATATTCATAAATCTTTTGCTCCCGGTCATTAGGGAATCAGTGCAATGTTGCTTTATTCTCTTGCAGTTCTTCGACACCTTTCTCATTACGAGTTTGATCTTTAATTTTAAGACATCTATCTGCTTTTCCCATTGTGTAAGTTTGAGCCTAAGCATTGTTTTACAGCAGTCACAGTCGGTCACAGCATTATCTCCCCCCCCCCCCCCCCCCCCCCCCCACCAAAACTTCCCAATAAGTTTCACATTTTGACAGGACTTTAGAGAGATGCCATTTTTTTTAAATGAAACATACCTGTACGGAACATTTCCCATCTGTGCTGTCATCTTGGCAACCAAACATCTTGCAATGCGGAAGGAAATTGGCTTCAGGACAGAGTCACGAGGAAACTTTTAGATGCTAGACTCTTGAACAAAACACAACATGCTGGAGGAACTCAGCAGATCAGGCAGTATCTGTGGAGGGAGTTGATCAGATGACATTTCGTGTCAGGACCCTTTTTCAGACTGAATCTAGTATGGGGGAGGGAGAAAGCTGGAAAAGATGTGGGGGCGGGACAAGGCCTGGCAAGTGATAGATTTTCAGAAGTTATTTGCATGAGATTGGAAGGCACGCAGTCAATCATCATCCACTATTTGTCTCTCAATAAAAAGTGTTTATGTGATTGTTTAACCATTTGTGCTGATAAAACTGTTTTTTGAGAGGTGACATTTCAGGTCGGGACCCTTTCCCACCCATTTTCTCCAGAGATGCTGACTGACCCTTTTGTGTCTCTTTGGTATAAACCAGCATCTGCAATTCTTTTTTATTACATTGTGTTTTTGAGAATCACTGGAGAGGATTTTCTTAAACTTATAAGTTCATAAATCATAGCAGCAGAAGTAGGCCATTCGGCACATCGAGTCTACTCCGCCATTCAATCAAGGCTGATCTATCTCACCCACTCAACCCCATTCTCTTGCCTTCTCCCATAACCTTTGATACCCTTACCAATCAAGTATGTCAATTTCTGCCTTACAAATACGTAGATACACAGACAATAGGTGCAGGAGTAGACTATTTGACCCTTCGAGCCATCACCGCCATTCAATGTGATCATGGCTGATCATCCACAATCAGTACTCTGTTCCTGCCTTCTCTCCATATCCCTTAATTCCACTAATTCACAACTCTGGGTGAAAAAGTTTTTCCTCATCTCAGTTCTAAATGGCCTACCCCTTATTCTTAAACTTGACCCATAATCTGGGTAGGCCATTTAGAACTCAACACAGACAACATCCAAGGTCCAGGTCTCTGGTGCTGTGAGGCAACAGCTCTACCGCTTTGCCTCTGTGCTGCCCACTGTACCTGGGGACTAGGTTAGATGGGGCATCTTGGTTGGGGCATGGACAAGTTTGGCTAAAGGGCCTGTTTCTGTGCTGCACGAGTCTAAGTGACCCTAGATAGTCTTCTTTTGAGGCCCCACCTCCAGATAGGCTTTGACAGAAAACTGGTTGGAGCTTTGCCAGTCAAAATCTCTGACTGGCTTTAATGACTTTTAAAACTTGCATTCAGACATTAAAGTCAGAAACTGCTACTAGGTTCAGTGAAATTCTTTTTGGCATAGTTCAGTAACAATCGTACTGTACATCGGCACAGTCTTAACTACAAGAATAGAAACATAGAAAATAGGTGCAGGAGTAGGCCATTTGGCCCTTCGAGCCTGCACCGCCATTCAATATGATCATGGCTGATCATCCAACTCAGTATCCTGCCTTCTCCCCATACCCCCTGATCCCTTTAGCCACAAGGGCCACATCTAACTCCCTCTTAAATATAGCTAATGAACTGGCCTCAACTACCTTCTGTGGCAGAGAATTCCACAGATTCACCACTCTGTGTGAAAAAAAACTCTCATCTCGGTCATGTAGGAATAGTAGATTACACTGAGGCAAGTCGCCACGTTTCTCATGCCATTTTATATGATTCAAGTCCATAGTAGTTAAAAATGTTGAGTCTTAACGTGGCCATGAAAGCCCGTTGTCCTGGTGCTGGCACTGGGTCGGAGTCGCAGGGTCAGCCTGGCCAGACCATATTGGTGCTTTGTTCTAATCGGTAATTTTTTCAGGGTCCAGGTATTCGATCTAATTATCCCAGCACTGAGCACACTGGCAGATATTCCAGCCCCATCTCTGATCCTTCGATCAGATGCGGGGCTAAAACTGACCTTTACTGTCCTGCTGAGAAAATACACTTGTAGTGTCTTAAATAAGAAATAGCCTGCATGCCTCTACAGTATGGTACAAAGTAGATCGTGATTATAATGCCACACAAATAATATGTTTTATTGCCGACTGTTTGGAAATTTTTATATAAAGGGCAGATGCTTTAAGAGGCAGTGATGAATACAACCGAATTACTGCTTAATTTGATGCTTATATTTTATTTGTGTTTATTTGACCACAGCCACTGCAGTTAATTCTCCATGCTAAATCTTTTTTTATTTCTTTTTTTTTTTAAAGCATTTGTATTTCTGATTTTTTTAAATTCTTGTTTGTCTTCAGGATCAGTTGTGTGGACGGGATCCTACCCTGACCGACGAGCTGATTGCTATTCTAACCGAGTTAACGCAACTGAGCAAGACCACCAATGCAAAGGTGGCCCTCCGAGCTCGGCAGGTACAGATGAAATATCCGACTTTGTGTGTTTTTTTGAGATAATATTCCATCTTACGTATCAGAATGCTGCCTGGAATAGAGGGTTTTGTGCTGCTCATGGAATGAAGATGCCTGTGCGTGTGGTTGTTTAACGTGTACCCGATGTTGCACTCCAAGAAGCACACGGTCCTTCACAAATCAATCAACTAATTCCAATGGCAAGGGAACCAAAACGATTGGAGCCGATAGATCTGTTGCAGCCTTCATCCGCCTTCACAGCCGTTGAGTTCAAGATAACTTTGTCCGCCTGGTCCGGCGTTGAAGTCTTGTAGGTTGGTAGAGGGTTATAGCTACAGGGAGAGGTTGGACAAACATGGGGTGTTTTCTCTGGAACACTGGAGGTGGAGAAGACACCCGATGGAAGTGTATACAATTATGAGAGGCATAGATCCACCTCCAGTTTAAATTCCATTTGGAATATTTTGGAGGACCAAGAACCAAGATAGGGTAGAGAGACAGAACCTTTTTATCCCAGGGTGGAAATGTCAAAGATTAGAGGGCATAGGGCGGCACGGTAGCGCAGCGGTAGAGTTGCTGCTTTACAGCGAATGCAGCGCCGGAGACACAGGTTCGATCCTGACTACGGGTGCTGCACTGTAAGGAGTTTGTACGTTCTCCCCGTGACCTGCGTGGGTTTTCTCCGAGATCTTCGGTTTCCTCCCACACTCCAAAGACGTACAGGTATGTAGGTTAAATGGCTGGATAAATGTAAAAATTGTCCCTAGTGGGTGTAGGATAGTGTTAATGTGCGGGGATCACTGGGCGGCACGGACTTGGAGGGCCGAAAAGGCCTGTTTCCGGCTGTAGATATATGATATGATATGATATGATAGCATGAGAGGTGCAAAGTTTAAAGGAGGTTTGTGGGGCAAGGTTTAATAGAAATGTGCAGTTGTTTTTTTACATGGGGTGGTGGGTGCCAGGAATATGTTGCTAGGGATGGTGGTGGAGGTAAATATGAAAGTGGTGTTTCTGAGACTTTTAGACAGATGCAGGAATATGCAGGGAATGGAGGGAGATGGGTCACGTGTAGGCAGAGAAAATTAGTTTAATATGGCATCATGTTCGGCACAGGCAGGGCGGGCCAAAGGGCCTGTTCCTGTGCTGTACTGTTCTATGTGTACATTGTATACACTGGAAATGTGAGTGTTGCTGCAGAGCATCATTTTGTGGTTTGTTCTTAACCAAAAAAGGAGGATGCGCTTGCCTTTCACAGCTACCGAATGTACTGTATAGCCAGTGAACTACTTTTGAAAACAGAGACTCGGGAAATCACAGATATTGGAATTGTGAGGAGTAGACAAAGTGCTGGAGGAACTCAGCCGGCCAGGCAACATCTGCAGAGGCAATGAACAGATGATGTATCGCCAGGATACTGTGTTTGTTGTTTAGATGCACTTGAGATAACATGGATTACATTGAATGCCTCTCCTCGGTTATCTTTTGGTGATTAAATAACAGTCGTTTGCAAAAGTGAGGGGCCTGTTCCAAGACCATTCAGCCAAGTATTTGGCAAAATTCGCATCGCTGGAGGAACTCAGCGTATCAGGCAGCATCTGTGGAAGCAAAGGGCTGTTGGACAGTTTGAGTCGAGACCTTGCATCAGATCGTCCCTGGATGCTGCCCTGTACTGCTGAGTTCCTCCCGTAGTTTGGTTATACTCCACTTTACAACATCTCCTGTCTCTTGTGTCTCAAATTATTTGGCAAGATTGGAGAGGTATGGTGGATTTGTGACAAAAATGTTGTGAACTTATTCAGTTTAGTTTAATGCCACCTGCAAATCACCTGATTCATTACCATCAGTTTTGTAATTTGAGATTTGAACGTCATTTTCAGAATGCAACAGCTTGCTTTTATTTAGTGCTTGTAAACTGAAGAAGTATCACAAATGCTTTATGGAGGCATAATCACACATACACGGGCCCATCGAGATTTGGGAAAGGAAGATGAAAGCCTTAATCAGAGATGAGTTTTGATTAACTTCTTGAAGGTGAAGAAGTTGGAGGTATTTAGATGACCAAAGACACACGCTTAAATAAATAAAAAGTCATTTAATATGAATGGGAAGTCCTTTCACTTGACTCTTTGCACGGATTTGCACACTCCTGGTTTTAAACCAGTGTAATAGACTAAATGTCTTTGTTTTGGAAATAAAATGTGTCCTTCACCATTCATTTATATTCTAACAGATGCCCACCTCTCTTGTAATGGCATTTCATGAGAGTGAAATGAGCATGGCCTCTTACAATGCATCTAAAACTGGTGCAGGTTTTCCTTGTGTTAATTTTCAGTCTTTTTAATTGCCTGATGCAGTTATTGTTAGAGATTGTTAAATAACATTGGTTCTTTTGAATCTGTGCAATTAATTTTAGCTGAAGGACGCAAAGTGCTGGAGTGCTGAACCCGAAGAAGGGTCTTGACCCGAAACGTCAGCTATCTTTGTTCTCCAGTGACGCTATGTTACTCCAGCACTTTGTGTCCTTTTGTGTCAAACCAGCATCTGTAGTTCCTTGTTTCTAATTTCGGCTGAACGTAAGGTTTCATTTGAAAAGGCTTTCATATAATCCATCTTTCCTTTGTGTGGCTTCCCTTCACAGGTTCTGATTGCATCGCACTTGCCCTCTTATGAGCTGCGTCACAATCAGGTGGAGTCCATCTTCCTCTCAGCCATTGACATGTATGGGCATCAGTTCTGCATCGAGAACCTTCAGGTAATTGCAGCTGCTACCTGCATTGCCACTGGATAAAGTTGTACCGTGATTGTGCTTCTGACCAAGTGGACTTGCTGTCCCCTCTGTTGCTGTTGCCGGATGTGATTATAGTGGAACATGTTTGCATCGCCTGTTTCTGTTATTAAAAAAAGACACTCTGGTCAAATGGCATTGGTGTTTGTGGTCACATGTAGGCTGCCCCTTTTCCCAACCATTAATTGTCCCCAAGACAGGAAGAAATTGCCAAGGGATGTGCGTGTAGGCTGGTCCATCACACACACCAGACTCCCCACTATCGATTCCATCTACACATCATGCAGACAGAAGAAGGGTCTCGACCCAAAACGTCATCCATTCCTCCTCTCCAGAGGTGCTGCCTGTCCCGCTGAGTTACTCCAGCATTTTGTGTCTATCTACGGTGGGCAGAAGGGCATAACTAAAAATAACAATAATAAACAAAACCTAACCTAACTACTTTGGAATATTTGAATTGGATTTTCAGTAATACGTATTAAAAATAAAAAGATAAATAAATATATTTGAATTTAAAATAAAAACAGGATTTGTATGTTTAAAAAGGGGCTTGATTTATGTCTTGTGAACGATGATCAAATTATTACTGAATGTGTTCGCTGAACATATTTGGTGATCTCCTTTTAATGCGAGTCATCTTCCTTCGCTATTTGAACAGTGAATGCTTTGTTTTAAATTCGTCAAATCAAAAAATACTCAGTATGTTTAGTGTGCATTTTCTGAAAAGCCAAGCAATTTCTCATGTTCCTTCATATTCCCCCCCCCCCCACTAAGGATTAACAGTCTGCAAGGTAAGACATTTTATTTTAGAAATAGAGCAAAATTAATTGCATCCATACACTGGTGCCAGTTTTCACCAACTCATAGGTTCCAGAGCGCTTTATTGAAGTATGATTACCTGGAAAAATGATGGCTTGTTTGTGTTTGGAAGTTAATCTCAAGTAACAATGCCATATTACCAGATAATGTGTTCTAATTAATGTTGGCCAGGACAATGTGAGGATTTCAATGCTCTTTAAAAATGAGATGGAATAATTGTTTTAATTTGAAATTATTTTGACATAATATGTAACTATTTAAGAAATATTTTAAAATCGTGGGTGGTATTGCCATGACTAAGATTATTGAAACTTTTTTGTATTTTGCTGGTTGCAGAAGCTGATCCTGTCAGAGACGTCCATCTTTGATGTTCTTCCCAATTTCTTCTATCATAGTAACCAGGTGGTGAGAATGGCAGCGCTGGAGGTTAGTCTTGCACAGTTTGACAGTAGATGATTTGTCTCCATTTTCAAAGAGAAATGCTTAGTCCACATAAGGGCGGCACAGTGGCGCAGCAGGTCGAGCTGCTGCCGGAGACCTGCGTTTGATCTGGACCTCGGGTGCTGTCTGTGTGTGGAGATTGCATGTTCTCCCTGCCACGGGGTGAGTTTTCTCCCACATCCCAAAGATGTGCGGGTTTGTAGGTTAATCGGCCTCTGTAAAATGCCCCTGATGTGTAGGGAACGGATGCAAAAGGGTGATTACGTAGAACTAGTGCGAAAGGGCGATCTATGGTGGAGTGGTCTCGGTGAACAAGGGTCCTGTTTCTGTGCTATATCTTTCCATCAATCCATAAAACCGGATATCAGACGAGCTTGGTGCATAAGGTACTATCGTGTATGAAGGTAGACAAGTCTCCAGGGCCTAATCAGATGTATCCGATAAGGTTCTGCATGGTAGGCTGCTCTGGAAGGTTAGATTGCATCGGACCCAAGGAGAAGCTGAATGGAGAGAAAATTGGCTGCATGGATGGAAGCAGAGGGTGATGGTGGAAGGTTGCTTCTCAGACTGGAGGCCTGTGACTAATGGTGTGCCTCAGGGTTCGGTGCTGGGCCTGTTACTGTTTGTCATCGACATCAATGATTTGGATGAGAATACACACGGCAAGATTAGCAAGTTTGCAAATGGTACAAAAGTGGATGGTTTTGTAGATAGTGAAGATGATTGTGAAAATTGCAGCAGGAGCTAGATCGATTGAGCAGGTGGGCTGAGGAATAGTTGATAGAATTTAATATAGAGGCATGGTCTGTTGAGGATGGTCTGTTGCCTCCCTGGTGCCAGGGTTCAACACATCACAGACCGGCTTCAGAAAATCCTAGCGAGGGAAGGCGATCAACCTGAAGTCGTTGTGCACGTGGGCACGAATGACGTCGGGCGGAAGAGGAAGGAGGTGCTACAGCGGGAGTTTAGAGAGTTGGGAAAAACGCTGAGAAGTAGGACGTCGAAGGTAGTTATCTCTGGACTGCTACCGGTACCTCGTGCTGGTGAGGCCAGGAACAGAGAGATAGAGGGTATGAATTTATGGCTGAGGGACTGGTGCAGAGAGCAGGGATTTAGATTTCTGGACCACTGGGATCTCTTCTGGGATAGGGGTGACTTGTACAAAAGGGACGGGTTGCATCTTAACAGCAGGGGGACAAACATTCTGGCAGGCAGGTTTGCTAGTGTGACACCTGTGGCTTTAAACTAAGTAGTGGGGGGGAGGGGTTAACAAATTGTGAATATGAAGATGAGGTAAAAGGGAATACAGGAGATATTGCAAAAGACTCTCGGAAGAATGGGAACAGAAGTTCTAGAGCGGAAAAGAAATTAAGGGCAGGGCCAATTGTGAACGATGTGAGAGGGGAGGTAAATACAGAAGTTAAAGTGTTGTACTTAAATGCGCGTAGTATAAAAAATAAAGTGGATGAGCTTGAGGCTCAGTTAGTCATGGGCAAGTATGATGTTGTAGGGATCACTGAGACATGGCTACAAGAGGACCAGGGCTGGGAACTGAATATTCAGGGGTACACAACGTATAGAAAAGACAGACAGGTGGGCAGAGGGGGTGGGGTTGCTCTGATGGTAAGGAATGATATTCATTCCCTTGCAAGGGGTGACATAGAATCAGGAGATGTTGAATCAGTATGGATAGAAATGAGAAATTGTAAGGGTAAAAAGACCCTAATGGGAGTTATCTATAGGCCCCCAAACAGTAGCCTCGACTTAGGGTGCAAGTTAAATCAGGAGATAAAATTGGCGTGTCAAAAATGTAATGCTACGGTGGTTATGGGAGATTTCAACATGCAGGTAGACTGGGAAAATCAGGTTGGAAATGGACCCCAGGAAAGAGAGTTTGTAGAGTGCCTTCGAGATGGATTCTTAGAACAGCTTGTACTGGAGCCTACCAGGGAGAAGGCAATTCTGGATTTAGTGTTGTGTAATGATCCTGATCTGATAAGGGGACTAGAGGTAAAAGAGCCATTAGGAGGCAGTGATCACAACATGATAAGTTTTACTCTGCAAATGGAAAGGCAGAAGGGAAAATCGGAAGTGTCGGTATTACAGTATAGCAAAGGGGATTACAGAGGCATGAGGCGGGAGCTGGCCAAAATTGATTGGAAGGAGGCCCTAGCAGGGAAGACGGTAGAACAGCAATGGCAGGTATTCCTGGGAATAATGCAGAGGTTGCAGGATCAATTTATTCCAAAGAGGTGGAAAGACTCTAAGGGGAGTAAGAGACACCTGTGGCTGACAAGGGAAGTCAGGGACAGCATAAAAATTAAGGAGAGGAAGTATAACATAGCAAAGAAGAGTGGGAAGACAGAGGATTGGGACTCTTTTAAAGAGCAACAAAAGTTAACTAAAAAGGCAATACGAGGAGAAAAGATGAGGTACGAGGGTAAACTAGCCAATAATATAAAGGAGGATAGCAAAAGTTTTTTTAGGTACGTGAAGAGGAAAAAAATAGTCAAGGCAAATGTGGGTCCCTTGAAGACAGAAGCAGGGGAATTTATTATGGGGAACAAAGAAATGGCAGACGAGTTAAACCGTTACTTTGGATCTGTCTTCACTGAGGAAGATACACACAATCTCCCAAATGTTCTAGGGGCTGGAGAACCTAGGGTGATGGAGGAACTGAAGGAAATCCACATTAGGCAGGAAATGGTTTTGGGTAGACTGATGGCTGATAAATCCCCAGGGCCTGATGGTCTGCATCCCAGAGTACTTAAGGAGGTGGCTCTAGAAATAGTGGAAGCATTGGAGATCATTTTTCAATGTTCTATAGATTCAGGATCAGTTCCTGTGGATTGGAGAATAGCAAATGTTATCCCACTTTTTAAGAAAGGAGGGAGAGAGAAAACGGGTAATTATAGACCAGTTAGTCTGACATCAGTGGTGGGGAAAATGCTGGAGTCAATTATAAAAGACGAAATTGCTGAGCATTTGGATAGCAGTAACGGGATCGTTCCGAGTCAGCATGGATTTACGAAGGGGAAATCATGCTTGACAAATCTACTGGAATTTTTTGAGGATGTAACTAGGAAAATTGACAAGGGAGAGTCAGTGGATGTGGTGTACCTCGACTTTCAGAAAGCCTTCGACAAGGTCCCACATAGGAGATTAGTGGGCAAAATTAGGGCACATGGTATTGGGGGTAGGGTACTGACATGGATAGAAAATTGGTTAACAGACAGAAAGCAAAGAGTGGGGATAAATGGGTCCCTTTCGGAATGGCAGGCAGTGACCAGTGGGGTACCGCAAGGTTCGGTGCTGGGACCCCAGCTATTTACGATATACATTAATGACTTAGACGAAGGGATTAAAAGTACCATTAGCAAATTTGCAGATGATACTAAGTTGGGGGGTAGTGTGAATTGTGAGGAAGATGCAATAAGGCTGCAGGGTGACCTGGACAGGTTGTGTGAGTGGGCGGATACATGGCAGATGCAGTTTAATGTAGATAAGTGTGAGGTTATTCACTTTGGAAGTAAGAATAGAAAGGCAGATTATTATCTGAATGGTGTCAAGTTAGGAGGAGGGGGAGTTCAACGAGATCTGGGTGTCCTAGTGCATCAGTCAATGAAAGGAAGCATGCAGGTTCAGCAGGCAGTGAAGAAAGGCAATGGAATGTTGGCCTTCGTAACAAGAGGAGTTGAGTATAGGAGCAAAGAGGTCCTTCTACAGTTGTACCGGGCCCTGGTGAGACCGCACCTGGAGTACTGTGTGCAGTTTTGGTCTCCAAATTTGAGGAAGGATATTCTTGCTATGGAGGGCGTGCAGCGTAGGTTCACTAGATTAATTCCCGGAATGGCGGGACTGTCGTATGTTGAAAGGCTGGAGCGATTGGGCTTGTATACACTGGAATTTAGAAGGATGAGGGGGGATCTTATTGAAACATATAAGATAATTAGGGGATTGGACACATTAGAGGCAGATAACATGTTCCCAATGTTGGGGGAGTCCAGAACAAGGGGCCACAGTTTGAGAATAAGGGGTAGGCCATTTAGAACGGAGATGAGGAAGAACTTTTTCAGTCAGAGGGTGGTGAAGGTGTGGAATTCTCTGCCTCAGAAGGCAGTGGAGGCCAGTTCGTTGGATGCTTTCAAGAGAGAGCTGGATAGAGCTCTTAAGGATAGCGGAGTGAGGGGGTATGGGGAGAAGGCAGGAACGGGGTACTGATTGATAGTGATCAGCCATGATCGCATTGAATGGCGGTGCTGGCTCGAAGGGCTGAATGGCCTACTCCTGCACCTATTGTCTATTGTCTATTGTCTATGAGAGGTGTTGCAGTTTGGGAAGTCTAAAAATGGGCAGAACCTACATAGTGAATGGTAGGTCTCTGGGGAGAGTTGTAGAGCAGAGGGATCTAGGAATACAGGTGCATAGTTCCTTGAAGGTGGAGTCGCAGGTCGATTGGGTGGTCAAAAAGGCGTCTGGCACATTGGCATAGTGTATTGAGTATAGAAAGTAGGAGGTCATGTTGCCGTTGTATAAGACATTAGTGAGACCCCATTTAGAGTATTGTGTTCAGTTCTGGGCACCATGTTATAGGAAAGATGTTGTCAAGTTGGAAAGGGTACAGAGAAGATTAACAAGGATGTTGCCAGGGCTAGAAGGTCTAAGCAAGAGGGAGAGGTTGAGTAGGCTGGGTTTCTCTTCATTGGAGCGCAGGATGATGAGGGAAGATCTTATAGAGGTGTACAAAATCATGAGAGGAATAGATAGGGAAGATGCACAGAGTCTCTTGCCCAGAGTGGGAATTGGGGACCAGAGGACATAGTTTAGGGTGAAGGGGGAAAAGATTTAATATGAATCTGAGGGGTAACGTTTTCAAAAAGGGTGGTGGGTGTATGGAACGAGCTGCCGGGGGAGGTAGTTGAGGCAGGGACTATCCCAACATTTAAGAAACAGTTAGACAGGCACATGGATGGGACAGGTTTGGAGGGAAATAGACCAAACACAGGCAGGTGGGACTGGTGTAGTTGGGACATGTTGTGGGCAAGCTGGGCCGTAAGGCCTGTTTCCACACTGCATCACTGTGACTCTAAGTTTATTGAGGAATGTCATTGGTGTTTTGAGGGGTATTTTTGAGTTGCTGGATTCATTGGAAGAGAGGTATCCTAAATCGTTTGTTATATTTCCCATTTGGTTTTCTTCCCAGCCTGCTGAAAGAGTTGACCTATATTGAGCGCACAAAAAACTGCAGGGCTGGAATCTTGAGCATAAATTAAGTGCTGGAGGAACTCATCACGAGGGAATGGACAGATGACATTTTGGATCCCCAAACATTGTCTGGCCATTTCCCCCCACAGATTCTACCTGACCCACTGAGTTCCACCAGCACTTTGTTTTTTTAACTATATTGGGCAATGCTTTGAGGGGGCAACCAACCTTTCATTCTTTGCCACAGAAGGCCCTGGAGGCCAAGTCATTGGGTATTTTTAAGGCAGAGTTTGACAGATACTTGATTGGTAAGGGTGTCGAGGGTTATGGGGCGATCGGCAGAGTAGACTTGATGGGCCGAATGACCTCATTCTGCTCCTATAACTTGAAAATGTGTCCGTCTCGATTAGAGTATTTTGGTTCTGGGGGAACTAGGAGGTGTCTGAAGAAATGACTCTTTGAAACTGCTAAAACATCTGCCAAATATCATATCTGACACTCCAAACTGTCCACTCTCCTCCTCAATCCCCACAATTTTACATTTTCCTGACATCAAAAAACTCCTTTGATTTGAGCTGTGTGTATATTATGATTGCAATTCTCCATCCGTGGAGTGGGATTTCAAAGGCTCTCAGCTCTCTAAGTGATTTCTCCTCCTCTCAGTCCAAAATACCGCTTAGCCGGAGAATAGGCTCTGACCCTTCAACAATGGGAAACACCCAGTGTCTGCTAATCAGTGAATAGAGCGGTGGCACGGTGGCAAAGCTGTAGAGTTGCTGCCTTACAGCGCCTGGGAACCGGGTTCGATCCTGACCACGGGTGCTGTCTGTACGGAGTTTGTACGTTCTCCCTGTGGCCTGTGTGGGTTTTCTCCGGGTGCTCCGGTTTCCTCCCACATTCCAAAGATATACAGGTTTGTCGGCTAGTTGGCTTGGCAAAATTGTAAATCGTCCCAAGTGTGCAGGATGGCGTTAGTGTGCGGGGATTGCTGGTCGGCGCGGACTCGGTAGGCTGAAGGGCCTGTTTCCACGCTATATCTCTAAACTAAACTAAACTAAGCTGGATGGCAGGGGAAAATGTCAAATAGAATGAAATAATTTGTCACAAAGTGGCTGTATTGCCTCTGCAATGTGTTTAGTTGACAGAGTTTGATATTGTGCCTGTCATCTTTGTGCAGGTTTATGTGCGGAGAGCCTACATTGCGTACGAGTTGAACAGCGTGCAGCATCGGCAGCTGCAGGATGGAGCATGCATTGTGGAATTCCAATTCATGTTGCCAACATCTCACCCTAACAGGTAAACATCCTTCCTGCGAGCATGTCTACATTTTGACAGTGGAAGGCAGCAAATGGATACTCACCAACCCAGAGCACAAGCGCATACCAATTCGGCTGAAAAAGTCGTCGTGCTGGAGTAACTCAGCGGATCAGAGAGCATCTCTGGAGAACATGGATAGGTGACATTTTGAGTAAGGGCCCTTTAGACCATTAGATTTTAGAGATACAGCATGGAAACAGGCTCTTCGGCCCACTGAGTCCATGCCGACCAGCGATCACCCTGTACACTAGCACTATCCTACACAGTTGGGTTAATTTACAATTTACTGAAGCCAATTAACCTACAAACAGCTATGGAGTTTGGGAGGAAACCGGAGCACCCAGAAAAAACAACATGGTCACAGGGAGAACGTTCAAACTCCACACAGACAGCACTGACGTAATCAGGATCGAACCCGGGTCCGGAGCTGTAAAGCAGCAACTCTACTGCTGCATTACTGTGCCAGTGCTTCTTTAGACTGATTATAGGGGGTGGGGTGGGGGGTTGAAAGCTGGAAGAGAGCAGTGGCGGGACAAAGCTTGGCAGGCAAGAGGCTTGCACAGGCAAGCAATAAAACCCACCAGGCTTTGTCCTGGCTCTCCTCTCTTCCTCCCCTACAATCAGTCTGAACCGTCGCCTATCTATGTTCTCCAGAGATGCTTCTTGACCCACTGAGTTACTCCAGCACATTGTGGTTTTTTTTTGTAAACCAGTATCTGCAGTTCCTTGCATCTACCAATTCAGCGAGACAGCAGCAAATATGGTCAATTCATTTTAACATTGGTGTTGAATAAAAAAAGTAATTTTAGATCTGTGTTTTATGTAATCAGTGCATTCATTAGGATCTACACTTGTGCTTGCATCCGGGGAGATTAATATACTGCAACGCCGGTGTGGGAAAGAGAAATGGAATAATTCCTTAAGTTTAGCTTCATGTTTATTATTGTTACATGTGCTGAGGTACAGTAAAAAGCTTTGTTTTCCATGCTATCCATCTTAATCAGATCAGAGATAGGGGCAGCACATTGACGCAGCGGTAAAGTTGCTGCTTTACAGCACTAGAGATCCGAGTTCAATCCTGACCTCGGGTGCTATTTGTGTCAAGTTCGCACATTCTCCCTGTGACCTGCGTGGGTTTTCTCCGGGTGCTCCGGTTTCCTCCCACACTCCAAAGATGTGCAGGTTTGTAGGTTAATTGGCTTCTATAAAGTGTCCCCAGTGAGTAGGATAGAACTAGTGTATGGATGATCGCTGATCGGCAGAAGGGCCTGTTTCCATGCGATGTCTCCAAACTAGCATAATCAAGGACAAGTCTCCCATCTCCCATCAGGCAAGAGGTACAGAAGTGTCATAACGCATACCTCTAGATTCAAGTGACAGTTTCTTCCCAGTTGTTATCAGGCAACTGAACCATCATGTCACCAACTAGAGAGCAGTCCATCTTCCTCATCAGAGGCAATCCGACTTTATAATTGGACTTTACTGGACTTTATCTTGCACTAAACATTATTCCCTTTACACTGTATCTGTACACTGTGGACAGCTTGATTGTAAACGTATCGTCTTTCCGCTGACTGGATAGCACTCAAGAAAAAAGCTTTTCACTGCCGTTCGTTACATGTGATAATAAACTAAATTAAACTAAAATATACTACTGTACATAAGTACAATTAAGTCAAACTTAAGGAAAATAGGTAGAACGAAGAGAAAGATACAGATTGCAGAATATAGTTCTCAGCAATGTAGCACATCAGTTCCGTAAACAAAGTCCAATATCTGCAATTAGTAGAGGTGAATCGGACTGTACCTTAACTTATGGAAGGATCGTTCAGAAGCCCAATAAGAGGGGAAGATTCCTGAAATACTTGTCTCTGCTTTGCCTCCCGTTCATTTTCATAGTGACCAGTCTCAAGAGGTTTGGAGAATTCATCAGTCGAATAATTGCCAGTATTGACTTGGTAGCAGTTTGTGCCCTTCCTCCCTGGTTTGGCTGGATGCTCTCTGCAGCTGTTTTCCTTTTAATTTAATGAATGCACTGACAACTGTACGGTAATAACTCATATCTACAATCCTTTTTTTTTGTTCAATACCAACCTGATTTTACTTTGCAAGAGTGAATTGGGCATATTTGCAATTGCCTAGGCAGATTTTAAATTTATTTATTTTGATCGAAAATATTGGGTTTCTGAGAATGATTTATGTTTTCTTATATTTTTCTTCTAATGAAACACTGTTTCAACGTTCATAACTGCGCAGAACAAGATCTGTGTATTGGCATAATGATTGCAATCTAGTTAATGCTGGAAAGGAGAAAGTATCATTTCCCCGCTCGTTTCATTTCTGGAGCAACTTCGAAATGATGAGCATTTCAGATTCCATCCTCGCTATCACCCTTTCAATCTTCACATCTTTAAACAATAATTCATTTTGCAGCGATGTGGCATCCTCAAAAGGGTCACAAAGAAAAGCTGCTGCTCTGACTGAAATTGCTAATGTACCTGCAGCACTAGTATATAGTTACTTTCCTGCACTTAATGATTTTACTGCTGGATTGTCTTTAATATATTACTTCTACAGAGCTGGTCTGTATATCTATGTCTACCTGTCTCTAGTTTAGCTGGGACAATATCAATATTTGTAACAATTTACATCTGTTGCCTCTTATTTCAGTCTCCTTTGCTCTATTTGCTCCTTCCCACTCCCACAAGCACTGATATGAACTGGAATTGCTCATTATGTGACCAGTACAAAGATTGTGTGCGGGTTATTTGAGTTGCTAAATGGGGTGAACCCTTTGTGCATCCAATCTCCTGGCTTCACCCATCGTAAACTGTACACCAACGGTCAAAGAGGACCAGCAGTGGAAGTGCAACTCTCCTTCATCCATATTAGAACTTGTGTAATTCTTCCCTCCTAACTGAGCTCCTTACGGGTGGAATTAATTGCCACAGACGGCTGTGGTGACCAAATCATTGGGTATTTTTGAGGACATGATTGACAGATTCTTGATTAGTATGGGTGTCAAACGGGAAAGATGGATCAGCCATGATTGAATGGCAGGGAGGACTTGATGGGCCGAATGGCCTAATTCTGCTCCTATAACTTATGAGAAAACTTGACATAGAATGTGGAACCAAATTCTAGGACTATCCTGGCCTCTGCAATTTTTTCTACTTGGGACAGTGTAGTTACTTCTTGAAAAAAGATAGAAAGTGCTGGGGTACTTCAGCGGGTCAGGCAGCATCTCTGGAGAACATGGATAGATGAAGTTTCGGGTTGGGACCCTTCTTCAGACCCTGTAAGTTTGTTACCATCCTTTATAGTTTACATAACTTTGCCAGAGGTGAAGTAACCACTGATATGGTTCACGTGTTTAACAGCAGAAAAAGTTTCCCTTAAATTCCTCAGGCCTGGTTTAAAAATAAATACCATTATCACAGAACCTCACCTTATAATAAAGAAGGAAGCATGCTACTTTGAATCAGACATGACCAAATCTGATCTGGTAATTTTCATGGTTTGCCACTAGCACGGAGTGCATTAATACAATTTATTTGTGCTAAAAGAATCTTCAAACTGTTCTGCAAAAAAATAGCAGAATACATATCTTTAACAATAAATAATAACTGTGTAAATCTATTATGTGGCTGAAATCGAGAGAAAGCTGTGTGGTGTAATTTGTTTTACTGGAGCATGCCCAATGCAACAATATCACTTTAAATGTTAATGGCAGTGAGGTTTACATAAACGAAATGCATCAATTCTCACCTTATTATGCTTCGCCTTCTGATTTATAAAAATGTGGCCTGTGCTGGCACCAAATCATGACTTGATTTAAATGCCACTATTAGCATGCGTCTTGCTTGTGTTTTCTCACCCCCCTCCTCACTTAGAAATCCTGAAGGAATGAGAGCCACTTCTGTCAAATGAAATGTTTCAGATGCAAAGACTTGAATGCTGTGAAAATAAAATGAAATGAAATTTTCTAAGCTGACGGTAAAGGCTAAGAGAAATTTTGATTGCATGTGTATGAAGATCAATCATAACAGGAGAGGGATGTAACCTGTTCCTACACGTCTACATTCGGAAAAGTAGATTGAGTTCCTGGTTCCAGAAGCCTTTTTATAAATCGCATAAATTCCGAGATGATTGATTATGAATTTTGTTTCTATGGAAAAATTGCAAATATTTACGTATTAATTAAAGGAATCTTTCCCCAAACATAGTGGGAAGATTTGACTGGTAGTGGGTTTTGGGGCTGAAGATGTAGGCCGTCACACAAGGCAAGGGCAGTACCCAAACAGCTAAATTAAAGTTCATTGCATAAAGAAACTAAATTCGCTGCTTCATTTTAACACTTTTTGTCCCAATATTCTGAATATTGGGACAAAAAATGTGTTAAAATGAAGCAGTGAAAGTAGTTTCTTTATGCAATGAACTTTAATTTAGCTGTTTGGCCTTTGCCTCCACTCAATTCACTGCATATTGGGCTGCGCATTGGTAGAGTTGCTGTCTTACAGCACCAGAGGCCCGGGTTCGATCCTGACCGCGGGTGCTGTCTGCACAGAGTTTGTGCGTTCTCCCCATGACCGCGGGGGTTTTCTCCGGGTGCTCCAGTGTGCTCCCACAATCCAAAGACGTACAGGCTTGTAGGTTAATTGGCTTTGGTAAGAATAGTGAGTTGTCCCTAGTGTGTAGGATAGTGCGAGTGTACAGGGATGGCTGGTCAGTGTTGGCCGGGGGCGAGGAGGCTGTTTCCACGCATTATCTCTGAACTAAACTTTCCCCAGCACCCTTCATGTGCACCTTGTGTCCAAAGATTATGATACAAAGATCATGATACAAAGATCATGCATACAAAGAGTCATTGAGGAAGGCTATGCAATATATTTTTGCTTTTGCTCTTGTGCCTAATCTCAACCTCAATAACTAAGCCAGGTTAAATAAAGTAAGAATTTAATTGCTTCGTTATCGGTACAGATGACAATTAAACACTCGCTTGACTCCCTCTCCTAAAATGAAATGCTTTGTGACAGATTTTTCTCTTTTAGTGAAATCTCTCCTTTATACCATTAGAAAAAAACTTGCATTTAGATGATAATTTCAGTGCAGCAAAAAGATCCTTAGACAGGAGCATTATCAAACAAAGAATGACATGCTGACCGGGTAGAGAATGCGAAGGCGGGTAATCAAAAGGCCAGCCCAATGGGGAGAGTTTCAGGTGTTTTCTGGATGGGGAAAAAAGTAGGGAGGTAAAAGGTGAGCAATTTCAGGAGGGAACACCTCAACGTTGGGGCATTGGCAGCTCAGGGCACGGCAAGTGGGACACTGAACATCTGAAGACCCATCCATTCTGAGTGTGTGAATGTGAGTGTATGTTTAAAACTGGATGCCTCATCAATTCAAATTCAAATTCAAATCCCTGGCGAATGTGTGTTTGCATTTTAACTTTAAAATGATTGTGTATCCTCTGTTAACCCCCCTCACTAACCTATTGGTAATTGTTTGATTTCAGAGGGAACATTCCCACACTTAACAGGTACTGTATAATCATTTATTTCACATTTTATGGAATTTATAACTACAGTGCCCTCCATAATTTTGGGACAAAGACCTATCCTTTATTTATTTGCCTCTGTACTCCACAATTTGAGATTTGTAATAGAAAAAAATCACATGTGGTTAAAGTGCACATTGTCAGATTTTAATAAAGGCCATTTTTATACATTTTGGTTTCACCATGTAGAAATTACAGCAATGTTTATACATAGTCCCCCCATTTCAGGGCACCATAATGTTTGGGGCACAGCAATGTCATGTGAATGAAAGTAGTCATGTTTAGTATTTTGTTGCATATCCTTTGCATGTAATGACTACTTGAAATCTGCGATTCATGGACATCACCAGTTGCTGGGTGTCTTCTCTGGTGATGCTCTGCCTGGCCTGTATTGCAGCCATCTTTAGTTTATGCTTGTTTTGGGGGCTAGTCCCCTTCAGTTTTCTATTCAGCATATAAAAGACATGCTCAATTAGGTTCAGATCGGGTGATTGACTAGACCACTCAAGAATTGACCATTTTTTAGCTTTGAAAAACTCCGTTGTTGCTTTAGCAGTATGTTTGGGATCATTGTCTTGCTGTAGACTGAACCGCCGTCCAATGAGTTTTGAGGCATTTGTTTGAAATTGAGCAGATAGGATGTGTCTATGCACTTCAGAATTCATTATGCTGCTACCATCAGCAGTTGTATCATCAATGACAATAAGTGAGCCAGTACTTTCAGCAGCCATACATGCCCAGGCCATAACACCCCCACCACTGTGTTTCACAGATGAGGTGGTATGCTTTGGATCTTGGGCAGTTCCTTCTCTCCTCCATACTTTGCTCTTGCCATCACTCTGATATAAGTTAATCTTCATCTCATCTGTTCACAAGACCTTTTTCCAGAACTGTGGTTGCTCTTTTAAGTACTTCTTGACAAACTGTAACCTGGCCATCCTATTTTTGCGGCTAACCAGTGGTTTGCATCTTGCAGCGTTGCCTCTGTATTTCTGTTCCTGAAGTCTTCTGCGGACAGTGGTCATTGACAAATCCACTCCTGAAGAGTGTTTCTGATCTGTCGGACATGTGTTTGGGGATTTTTCTTTATTATAGAGAGAATTCCTCTGTCATCAGCTGTGGAGGTCTTCCTTGGCCTGCCAGTCCCTTTGCAATTAGTAAGCTCACCAGTGCTCTCTCTCGTCTTAATGATGTTCCAAACAGTTGATTTTGGTAAGCCGAAGGCTTGGCTGATGTCTCTAACAGTTTTATTCTTGTTTCTCAGTCTCATTATGGCTTCTTTGACTTTCATTGGCATAACTTTGGTCCTCATGTTGATAAACAGCAATAAAAGTTTCCAAAGATGATGGAAAGGCTGGAGGAAAGACTTCAACTGTGCATAAGAGTTGTTCAGCAAAGAAACAGAGCTCCGACTCACCATATCTATACTGACTATCATGCTCACCTGTACTAATGCTGCCTACCCTGCAGTCATTCCATATCATTTTATGCCCTACTCATTCAAGTCCCTGTCTAGAATCCTCTTAAATATTGTTAACGTTCCTGTCTGCTCTGGCAGCTCTTTGCAGAAACCAACCACCCTTTGTGTGAAGTATTGACCCCACAGATCCCCATTAAGAATCCTCCCCCTCACCCAAAGCCTTGCTTTCTAGTTTTGAGCACCCTTATAATTGGAAACAGAATCTAGATATCTACCTTTTTTCTGCCTCTCATAATTTTTTATACCTCTATTTTTCCAAGGGAAAGTAGTTGCAGTCCCTGCAGCCTCTCCTTTACCATGCCCTCCCATGTACCTTTACTTTACCATCTCTCGCCTGGTCACATCTTTTCTGCAGTGTTACGACCAGAACTGCGCCCCGTTCTCCAGTGCAGCCAAATCCCTGCACTCAACACCTCAACACATGAAACCAAGCATTCACCTTCACCACCATATCTACCTGTGACGCCACTTTGAGGGAACTCTGTGCCGGTACCCCAAAATCATTCTGTTCAACAGTTCAAATGGAATGGGAAATTGTCCACTGTCCATTCACCTACACCCTGACAAATTATTTTAATTTCCAGGTGCCATCGGGAAAGATTGAAACTTCTAGTTGACTGTTTGCCACGATTCTGCTGCAAACAACACAAGTTTCTTTTTTCAGGCCACCCTTTTTAAAATTAGCCAATGTAATGAAGCTTCTTTTACTGAAGTCAATGAGGTTCTTCTCATTACTAGAGGGACAGGACAGAACTGACCTGACAGAGAGGTGTATTCTCGGCAGGCATGTTAAATGTCAAAGATAGACACAAAATGCTGGAGCAACTCAGCGAGTCGGGCAGCATCTCTGGGGAAAAGTAGTAGGTGACGTTTCGGGTCGTAACCCGTCTTCAGACTGGGATCAAGCTAGTCTGAAGAAGGATTCTGACTTGAAACGTCACCTACTCATTTTCTCCAGAGATGCTGCCTGACCCACTGAGATACTCCTGCATTTTGTGTCTATCTTCAGTGTGAGCCAGCATCTGCAGCTTCTTTCTACACGTGAAATGTCGTTACCCATAGAAAGCGCACTATTCAAATTGCTGCCAAAACTATTTCCATCTCGTGCAAAACCCGGCAGCAAAATGGCATTGATTTAAAAGTACTTGATCTTGAGTGTATGTAGCTAAATATTACTTTATTTGCCTGGAACAGAAAATAATTTGGTCTTGGACCTAATCTCATTTACTATTTGAAATGGGTCCAGGATATTAATTTGAAATGACCGATTTGTTTTAGAGATGTACGCTGAGTTTTGTCAGCATAAAGGATTGCAGAGTGGTTGGTAATTGGCTGAGTGTTCCCAAATGCCTCAAGAGAAAGTATTTTTGTTTTTTATTCCAAATGAGTCGTTGTATACCAGGGTTACTATTAATGTAAGCTGGGGCTCCCTGTCCCTACGATCCATTTTCCTTCATCCTTCACACTGTTGTCAAAAATGACCGTTTTCAGATTTTTAATTAAAAGTAGATACTAACTTGATTAGCCATGAATAAAACTGAATTATAGATTGCCTGATCCCCTATTAGAAAATCAACTGTATTCCCTTGAACTTTAACAGATAATCGACTGATTCACTCTGGAGAGTAGAGCAAAGTTTTTTTTTCTCTCTCTCATTATCTCCAGTGTAAGTACAATTTGGTGAACTGGATATGATTATCTGGCATAAGCCACATGGCAGTTTGGGGTGAGAATTGTGTTTTATTGATGCGAAATAGTGGCTGATCCATTATGGGTCGGCAGAGCACGCCTTTTGTGAACTTTAACATTTAAAAGAGAATAAAGTAGTCCAAAAAAAATTTCTCTCGCTCTGCTGCCCCTCAGGAGTAGGGAATTGTGCCCTGGGCCATCAAAGGAACACAAAGCCATTAGGTAGAATTACAGAGCTGAAGGACTCCAGGTTCAGTTACTGAAATCTTAATGAGTTGGTCGCAGCTATTTCAGAAGGCGAAAGCGAGCCAGATATTTTGTCCTGTTCACAACCTCGACGTCCCAGAAAGAGCACGTGGGAATATTGGAAATGGTCTGGGTGACGGCTTCCAATGTCAAGTAGCCTGCAGGTACTCCTTATCCAGGCTGCCTGCTGTGCTCACCAGCGGTTCTCAAATCCCGAAGAATGAATAAATAATGTGAAAAACCACACTGGAACAAATAATGGATGGGTACCTGAGGATTTATATCTCAGTTTGAGTTATGGAGCCAAGGGAATGGAGACGGGGGAAAGAAATAGCATCTGAAATGCTTGAAAATTTGATCATTTTCACTGTGGCACAGTTTATGATTCTGATCTGCTTAATTATATGCAGTTCCAATTTAACGTGAAGGTGTCACACTGTACTTGATCAGGCAGAGTAGGACCTTCCTGTGGTAACGAGTTGAGAGTTGAGGTGCCCATTAACATTGAATCAATTTTACCTGTGCAAGTGATTTAGTTTATTGTGCTGGGAAGCACCTTGTCCCCTGTTACATTAAATATTCCAGGAAAGAATGATTCAAAACGTGCTCCAAATACAGACTGTCAGTTTGGAATGGGATCCAACTGGACATGTAATACTTTCCATTTGGGTTCCTTAATGCAAAACCTTTCAAAGAAAACTTTTTTATTATGTACAATTCAGAACATTTGGAATGGGGCGGCACAGTGGTGCTGATGTAGAGGTTTTACCTCAGCACCAGAGACACAGATTCGGTGCTGACTATGGGTGCTGTTTATGCAGGGATTGTACGTTTTCCCGTGACCATGTGGGTTTCCTCCGGGTGCTTCGGTTTCCTCCCACATCCCAAAGACATGCAGGTTGGTAGGTTAATTGGCCCTCAGTAAATTGTATGTGTAGGGAGAGAATGAGAAAATGTGTTAACGGAACTAGTGTAAATGGATGATCGATGGTTGGCTTAGATTCAGCGGGCTGAAGGACGTGCTTCCAATGCTGCTTTTTTTAAAAGTTATCAAAAAAAGAGAGAAAGGCAAGATGAGACTTCGGGCCTGTTGTGCCCAGTCCTTGTGGTAATGTTTAATCCTGCATATCATTCACCTATCTGCCTCCAATACCTCAAGGAGGATATATGGTGAGGTTGCTCTCAGGTAAGGTTGGATAAGCTTGGATTGTTTTCTCTGGAACTCGGGTTGAAGAAAGACCTAATAGAAGCATATTAAAAAATTGTTATGCCAAGGTAGGGTAGACAGGTAGAGCCTTTCTCCCAAGGTGATGGAGGCAAATACAATAGTGGCATTGATGAGGTTTCTAGATAGGTACATGGATATGCAGGGAATGGGGGGAACCATTCCCTTCAAGATTAGAGATCCATACCAAGTCTAGCAATCATTGTGGGCTGAACGCTCTGTTCCTGTGCTGTCCTGTTCTTCAACGCCTCATTCTTTAAGGAGCTAAAACATGATGCCAATTTAGGAAAAATTAGTTATTCCAAAGTCACTTACTACAGAATTGTTGATAGACTTGAATTTTAAAAAAAAAGAAATAAAGGGTGAGATTGTTAATTGCTGAAGAAGTGGGCCGCACAATGGCGCAGCGGTAGAGTTGCTGCCTTACAGAGACCGGAATTCGATCCTGACTACGGGTTCTGTATCTGGAGTTTGTACCTTCTCCCTGCGACCACATGGGTTTTCTCCGGGTGCTCCAATTTCCTTCCACATTCCAAAGACGTTTGCAGTTTAATTTGCTTCTGTCAATTGTGTAGGATAGAACTAATGTCAACGGGTGATTGTCAGTCAGCGTAGACTCAGCGGGCTGTTTCCATGCTATATCTCTAAACTAAAATAAGCGACAGGGATTAAAACCGTCTGCCAGGTTGCACTTTCCCCCTCCCCCCCCCCCCCCCCCCTTCCCACCTTCCTTTGCCTTTCCCTCCCGTAACTTCCCACCCTTCTTTTCCTTCTCTCCCTTCCCTTCCTTTCTTCACCAATTTCTGCTTTTCTCTCTTTAATTGTTCGCCTTTTCTTTCTGTTCTTCTGCTCCATCATTTTTGATGTCCGTCTCTTTCTTGAATTTTGCCCAGGCTGTAGCAGTGGTTTCTGGCTGTCATCTTTTATGATGCTTAGTTTGGATATGGTGCAGAGTGAGGGAGAGGAGGAGGCATCATACAAAGTGCACCACTGGGAAATGAAGAAAGCATTGAAGGCCTGAAAATCGAGAGTTGGGGAAAATGTCATGTTGAACAAGTTATACTCTTGCTGAAATAGAATTCTCACTTGAATTATTAATCATCATAATCCTGGCTTTTAGCGTGCTAATATAGTATCTTCAGTATAGATTTGTAAAATGAAGGGATTGACTTGTTATATTAACAAACTCATTGATGAATCTTACAGAATTCCCCATTGTCCTATCAATTGTTAACTGACATGAGTCATTTCATTTATATAGATTTACACATTTGTTAATAATATTGTATAATATGGCTTAAACTCATAAGTGTTATTGCACTAATGGGACCATAGGGGTTCTTCCGGTAATATTGCAATGAATTGCTGCTCCCCTGGTCCTAATTATTCATCTTTATATTACAATCAAGGATGTCTTTCTCTTCAAACTTGAACCATTATGGGATGTTTCACGTTGCCAGTGTGAGTGATGTTCTGCTTGACACCGCTTTCACTCCACCTTGCCAGCGAATGGGAGCAATGGTCGCCTTCCGTACCTTTGAAGATTTTGCCAAGTAAGACTGACTGCCTTTTTTTGTTCTTAAAGCTTCAATTCCTGGATTTATCTGTCTGCAATGAACCCAGTAATATTACAATAATTTTATTGGTTTGAGATTACAAAGTCCTCAAGAGATTTTGGTGCATGAGCCATTTGCTAATCTGCTTTCTAATCAACATTAATCTACAAGTAGCATTCTTGAGCAAAACATAAAGTGCTTTGTTGTTGTTGTTCGTCCTTCGGGTTCGAAGATGACCATGACTTCACTTTCAGTTGGAGGATTGGTGACTGGGCCCTGAAGTGACTGGTGAGGCCAAAACATAAAGTGCTTTAGTATCTCAGCGGGTCAGGCAACATCAATGGAGGATGTGGACTGGTGATGCTTTGGGTCGGGATCCTTCTATAGACTGATTATTCTTCGGGAGAGAAAGCTGGAAAAAAGGCGAGGGGGAGGAACAAAGCCTGTGTTAGGTGGATACAGGTGAGGGGGGTTTTAATTTGCAGATGGCTGGACAAAGGCTTGAGATGAATAGAAGACAAGGGTGTCAGATAAAGGAGAGAAGAGGAGTGAAATGTAAAGCAGAAAGAGTGTGTAGGGGTGGAAGGGGAAGGGGGGCAAAGGGGCAGGATAGTGGGAGAAATGGGTGCAAATCACTTGTGGTTCGTTAACTTGCTTGGTTCAAATGGGTAGGCAACTAAAAGACAGAAATTGTTTCCTTCTCTTTTTGTAGGCACAAAAAGCTGGAGTAACTCAGCGGATCAGGCAGCGTCTCTGGAGAGAAGGAATGGGTGACGTTTTGGGTTGAGACCCTTCTTCAGACTGGTCAATTGGAGAAGGGTCTCGACCCAAAACGTCACCCGTTCCTTCTCGCCAGAGATGCTGACTGTCCTGCTGAGTTACTCCAGCTTTTTGTGTCTATCTTCGGTTAAAACCAGCATCTGCAGTCCCTTTCTACACATTCCTTCTCTTTTTAGTTTGTTTAAGTCCAAATTGCTTGATAATAAAGAATCACATCTAGTCTGCACCATTCTCCTTTTCTCTTATACGGTGAAGAGAGAAACTGACAACAAATATTTTTTATTTGAGCTGTAAGCGCCCCATGCCAATCAAAGAAAGAAAGCAAACCAACATGGAACCCAGCACATTTTAAAGCTCCACGCAATATTGATGAGCTGTCGAGATTTTACATTGACATAACTTGAACTCTCTGATGTATGATTTTCTTGTAACTCATGTCCATGCCTGAGGTAGACACAAAATGCTAGAGTAACTCTGCGGGTCAGGCAGCATCTCTGGAGAGAAGGAATGGGTGACGTTTCGGGTGGAGACCCGCACGTTCTCCCCTTGACCGCGTGGGTTTTCTCCGGGTGTTCCGGTTTCCTCCCACATTCCAAAGACATGCAGATTTTGTAGGTTAATTGGCTTCGGTAAATTGTCCCTAGAGTGTAGGATGGAACTAGTGTACGGGGTGATTGTTGGTCGGCATGGACTCGGTGGGCCGAAGGACCTGTTTCCACGTTGTATCTGTAAAAAACTAAAGCAATAAGGCAAAGATCCCCAGACTGCCAATATATGAACAGTCAAAGTGTGGCTGGGTCAAGGGCTGCAGTTTGTTGCATAAACTGTAAATCAAGTGCTCGGCTTCTGGCCTGAGGTGTGTGTCCGTGTTGGTTGTGCTTCAGATAACAAGCTGTGGATCAAATATTCTTGTGCAATAACTGCACTTGGTTTGCATGTTAATCTCTGGAACAACTGGAAGAAAAGCTTTCTCATATCTCCTGTACTTTCAGAAGCTTTCAGGATGTAACCAGCTGCTTTTCGGACTCGCCACCTCCCAGCCCAACCTTTCCTGAATCAGGGCATGCCTCCCTTTATGACGATGACAATAAGGTAACTTGCATATGGAGTATCATTTTAGTAATCAATCGTTCCTGAGTGCCCACGTAAAATAGTAGGAGCATTGATAGCATAATTTGGACTTGAATAATGTGCCTCCCACATAAGCTGTAACACAGGTTTTTTATGACTGTACCTTATAAACATTCTTCAGCGTATTGAAGTATAACAACAGTGGGGAACGGATCCTTTGCTTATTTTGGGCACTTAAGCGAGCAGAATATGGCGGCAAAGTGGCGCAGCGGTAGAGTTGCTGCCTCACGGCAGCAAGAGACCCGGGTTCGATCCTGACTGTGGGTGCTGCCGGTAGGGAGTTTGCACGTTCTCCCCGTGACCACGTGGGTTTTCTCCGTGAGCTCCAGTTTCTTCCCACACTCCAAATACGTACAGGTTTGCAGGCTAATTGGCTTGGTATAACTGTAAATTGTACCTGGTATGTGGATAGTATTATTGTGCGGGGATCGCTGGTCGGCACGAACTCGGTGGGCCGAAGGGCCTTTTTCTGCATTGTATCTTGAAACTAAACTAAAAATAGAGCTGCTATATACAATAGGACACAAAGTGCTGGAGTAACTCAGCGGTCAGGCGGCATCTCAAGACCGTGGATAGGCGACGATTAAGGTCGGGACCCTTCTTCACACTGCTATATGGAATAGACTTTCTTGAATGTTAGGTCCAAGCTCTCCCAAGTTTTAGTATGTACTATATTAGTAAAAAAGCTAGGCTGGTGGATAAATTTATTTTTGCTCATGGGATGAAATCAGAGGCATGTAAGAGGTTGAATGTTGATATTTTGTAGAGTGTGTGTTATTTTAAAGCTTGCATGAGACCGAGTGAACAATTCTAAGCATGCTAAGTGTCTCCAGCTTGGACATATGAACTGAAGGTCTCCACCCTGAATATTAACAGTTCCTGTGAAACATTACAAGGGCGTTCTGTTCATAGTTGCCAGCAGCTGACATCTGTATCGCAGCAGGAGTGAAGAAAAGATTTACGAGGATGTCGCTAGGACTCCAGGGACTGAGTTATTGGAAGTGAATGGGCAGGCAGGAGCGCAGGAGACTGAGGGCTGACCTGGTAGTGGTGTATAAAATCACGAGGGACATAGACAGGGCGAATGCAAACAGTCTTTTTCAAAGGGTTCGGGAATCAAGAATTAGAGGGCATCGGTTTAATGCGAGAGAGGTAAGATTTAATAGGTAGCTGAGGAGTAACCTTTTTCACACCTGTATGAAAATGAACTCTTAGTGGAAGTAGTTAAGGCCAATAACAACAACAGCATTTAAAAGACATTTGGACAGGTGTGTGTATAGGAAAGGTTTAGTGGGATATTTTGAGAAGTTGAGAAAGAGCACTGCATGTGTACAGCTTGTGGTATAATTGACCTGAATGTTTGGTAAAGAAACTATCCATTTCAGTCATCCATCACCGTCATGAATAGATTCCCTTCAAAGCCATGTAGCGTGGCCCCTACGATGAAAAATACTTGTCCCTTTCTTGACTTGGGAATAGCTGGTGCATATACGAAGCCCGCACAGTAATAGCTTTCCTCTCCCCTCAACCCTTCACCAAGACCCTGCCCCAAAACAGTGATGGTTTGATTCTGAATTTGTGCCACAGCTTGTGAAGTATATAACGTCAAGGTCTTGGATCGAGTTATAGAGACATGTACAGTGTGGAAACAGGCCCTTCAGCCCAACTTGCCCACGCCGACCAACATTCCCCATCTACACTAATCCCACCTTGCCTGCATTTGGGTCGTATCGCTCTAAACTTGTCCTATCCGTGTACCTATCTAATAGTTTCTTAAACGTTGTGTTAGTCCCTGCCTCAACTGCCAACTCTGGTAGCTCGTTCCATACACCCACCACCCTTAGTGTGAAAACGTCACCCCTCAAATTCCTATTAAATCTTTTCCCCTTCACAAACCTATGTCCTTCTTGATTTGTACGGGTGTCAGGGGTTATGTGGGGAAGGCAGGAGAATGGGATTAGGAGGGAGAGATAGATCAGCCATGATTAAATGGAGGAGTAGACTTGATGGGCCGAATGGCCCAATTCTGCACCCATCACTTATGAATGTCATCTGCTTCTTGATTCCCCTATTCTGGGCAAGAGACTATGCGTCTACTCAATCTATATTCCTCTGATGATTTTATACACCTTTATAAGATCACCTCTCATCCTCCTGTGCTCTCAAGGAATAGGGACCTAGCCTGTTCAACCTCTCCCTATAGCTCAGGCCCTCAAGTCTTGGCAACATCTTCGTAAAGTGAGGGTGGATGTCTGGAGTAGAAATGAGATGATGGAGGCGCAAGGAACTTCAGATGCTGAAATCTTGTGTAGAATACAAAGTGCTGGAGAAACTCAGCAGGTCGGGCAGCATCTCTGGAGGACATGGACATGGACATGCGACGTTTCAGGTCAAGACTCTGTCTTCAGACTTGAGTCCGAAACAACTCCTATCCATGTCCTGTAGAGATGCTGCCTGACCCACTGAGTTACTCCAGCACACTGTGTTGTGTGTAGGAGTTGCATGTTAAGGAAGAGGCATTCAAGAACAAGAGACCAATTTTGGTGATTATTACAGGTTTGTGAGGAGAGGAAAAATATCAGTCCTGAAGAAAATGAGCTGTGTGGTGGGTGAATACGAGTTATCTGGAAAATTCTCACAAAAACAACACAAAGCAAAATACTTTGTAATCACCGGCAACACTTAAATTCTGATTGCTTGTTGTTGAAATAAATTGAAAGCTTTTCCTAGCTGCAGTGGATGTCTGAAAGAGGTTGAAGCTGATGCCACTGTTCAGTGCCTTGCATTTTGTGCTCGGCATTTATTCCGCACTTAAAGTTTTTTGCTTCCTTGAAAGTGTGATTTATTTTTCGTTATATAAAACCAAAAAAATCTCCAAATGAATTAAATAATGCATGACCACTGATCCCTTTCCGGTTTTAGTGTCTGATCCGTGGCCTCTTTAAATCCCACTTACTGTTTCCCTGGTTTTGGGGATAATGACCTAGGTATTATGCACCTGTAACAGGATTCCCTTAAATGGGATGTGTCGGTGATTTACACTCGAGATTCCTGTACTTTGGGTCTGGAAACAGATCGGATAGATGTATATAAAATTATGGGAGGACGTGGGTCGGTGATGTTTCGGGTGGGGTCCCTTTGAGTCTGAAATGTCACTTATCCATGTTCTCCAGAGATGCCATCTGACCAGCACTCGTTCTATGTAGGAGACGCATTATGAGAGACATTTATAAGGTAGACAGTCAGAACCTTTATCCCAGGGTGGAAATGTCAGACTATGGGGCACAGCTTTAAAGTGAAAAGAGCAAAGTTTAACGGAGATGTGCCTGGCAGGTTTTTTACACAGAGAGTGGTGAGTGCCTGGAACGTGCTGCTGGGGTGGTGGTGGAGGCAGATACATTAGTGTTTAGATAGACATGGATATGCAGGGAATAAGGATTATGTGCAGGCAGATAAGAGATGAACTTGGCATCATGTTTGACATGGACGTTGTGGACCGATGGGCCTGTTCCTGTGCTCTATTGTTCTATGTTCTATTAGTTTATCTTGGCATCACATTCAGCACAGACATTGTGGGCCAAAGGACTTGTTCCTGTGCTGTACTGTTCTATTTTCATAACTGTAAAAGCCTCCTCTGTGAGCTATTAGGAAATGGTTTTGTGAAAAACATTGTGGACAACAGACAAAACCACTGGAAATATGCAGCCAGAAAGGCAGCATCAATGGGAACAGAGACTGAAGTAACATTTCATGGCCATGGTCTTATCACAACCCCCTCCCCCAAAAAACCTTTCCGTCCTCAGATGCTGCCTGCCTTGTGGAGTATTTCCAGCATTTTCTGTTGCAATCCACAGTTTTTTAATATCCAGTTTATGAATTTTGATGTTGAAAATGTACGCTATCAGATTCTGTTCTGGTATTAATACTCATTCAATCAATGGCATGTTTAGATCACCGAAATCAAACAAATATTACTCTTTTGCAATAATAGGTTTTTAAAAGACTTTTAACCATCCGTCAAGCATCAAATGTCAAGCATTTCATTAAGATTTTCACCACAGGACATGTTCTCAATTGATGTTGAGAGACTGGAGCGACTAGGCTTATATACACTGGAATTTAGAAGGATGAGAGGGAATCTTATTGAAACATATAAGATTATTAAGGGGTTGGACACGTTAGAGGCAGGGAACATGTTCCCAATGTTGGGGGAGTCCAGAACCAGGGACCACAGTTTAAGAATAACGGGTAGGCCATTTAGAACAGAGATGAGGAAAAACTTTTTCAGTCAGAGAGTTGTAAATCTGTGGAATTCTCTGCCTTAGAAGGTAGTGTAGGCCAGTTCTCTGAATGCTTTCAAGAGAGAACTAGATAGAGCTCTTAAGGATAGCGGAGAGATGGAGAAGGCAGGAACGGGGTACTGATTGAGAATGATCAGCCGTGATCACATTGAATGGTGGTGCTGGCTCGAAGGGCCGAATGGCCTACTCCTGGGTCTATTGTCTAATGCAGTTCTCTGTGTTACTCTTAAGAAGTTAGTGAGTGGTCTGGTATTGGATAATTAATATATTCCTTTATTCGTCTCACACCGGGGAAATTTACAGTGTTACAGCAGCAAAGTGGATAGCAAGAGATCATTCATTATAAATATGGTCCTGTGTACCGAGATAAGGTGAAAACATTTTTTTTTGTGCAATCCAGTCAAATCACACCATACACATAAAACCTTTTCTCATTTTACCTGAGAAAAATAAACAGTGTGTTACAATACTCATTCCTGCATTAACCCATCCTTGCCTAAATCTGCGCCTCCTGTTTTGCAGAGTGTGAGAGATGAACCCATTCACATCCTCAACGTGGCTATCAAAATTGATAATGACACTGATGACGATGGTCTTGCGACAATGTTCGGCGAGTTCATGTACTCCATGGTGAGTAAAAGGAAATGATTGTTTAGTTTACAGGTACGGTGTGGAAACAGGCCATATTCGTTTGAGGTCACAGTTAAAGAAGGAAGGATGTTTTTAATTTTCTTTGTTTTGGTTTGGAGACACAGCGCGGAAACAGCCCACCCGAATCCGCATAACAACACAAAATAATGACACGGGAATATTTTAATTTTGCACAGAACAGGATCAATGAGCCTTTTTATTCTTTATAAAGGAATGAACTCCAAGTTCCAAAACGTTAGTTTTCCCCATTACGAAATGTTCTCCACCATCCTTTGATTCTACATTTTAAATGTACTGAGTATAGGAAATGGAAGAATGCTCACATCCCAAGTTTATCTTGTGCAGCCAAACCTCTGAGTATTTCCTCAGGTATCACTTCGCTTCATCATGTACAATTCAACTTTCCCTTGCACGTCAGTTTAATTCTTCTCTTGAAAATACTGGCAAGGTTCTAAAGGCACTATCCATTCTCCAATAATCAACATAAGGGCGGCACGGTGGCGCAGTAGTGGAGTTGTTGTCTTACACGCTTGCAGCCCCAGAGACCCAGGTTCAATCCCGACTACGGGTGCCGTCTGTACGGAGTTTGTACGTTCTCCCCGTGACCTGCGTGGGTTTTCTCCGAGATCTTCAGTTTCCTCCCACACTCCAAAGATGTACAGGTCTGTAAGTTAATTGGCTTGGTATAAATGTAAATTGGCCCTAGGGTGTAGGATTGTGTTAATGTGCGGGGATCGCTGGTCGGCACGGACTCGGTGGACCGAAGGGCCTGTTCCTGCGCTGTATCTCTAAACTAAATTAGCAGATGGTTCAAAGGCCACAGGATACGGAAGTGAAGTGAAAAGCAAAAAATACATGGTGAATGGATTTAGGTTTAGGTTGATTATTGTCACGTGTATCGAAGTACAGTGTAAACTTTTGTTTAGCATGCCATCCAAACAGATCAGATATACTGCAAATGGAGTTTGCACATTCTCCCTGTGACCGCGTGGGTTTCCTCCCACATCCCAAAGACATGCAGGTTTGTAAGTTAATCGTCCCGCTGTAAATTGCCCCGAGTGTGTAGGGAATGGATGAGAAAATGGGATCACATTGAACTGGGAGTGAACGGCTGATCGATGGCCGGCGTGGGCTTGATGGGCTGAAGAGCCTGTTTCCATGCTGAAACTCTAAACTACGACAGCCGGGAATGAAACCAACTATTATAAGAAAATAACTGCAGATGCTGGTACAAATCGATTTATTCACAAAATGCTGGAGTAACTCAGCAGGTCAGGCAGCATCTCGGGAGAGAAGGAATGGGTGACGTTTCGGGTCGAGACCCTTCTTCAGTCTGAAGAAGGGTCTCGACCCGAAACGTCACCTATTCCTTCTCTCCCGAGATGCTGCCTGACCTGCTGAGTTACTCCAGCATTTTGTGAATAAATGAAACCAACTAGATTTTTTGACCAACTACTAGCATGGACCCAATGATTTGAATGTCCTGTTGCATTTGGGCAAGGCACCTGAGATTCCTGGATGAATATTTAACCCGGGGGAATGTCCCAGTCTGGTTTATCCTAGCGTGCAATGGAAAGCATGTGCCGGATAATCCCTTCATTTCTTTTGACAAAGTGAATGTCAGTGTCTGGGTGACATTTTGCATGATTAGGTCATTTATGTTGCACAAAGAACAAACTTCTTATTCGATTTATGACCTGTCATTGTCCAAGAAATAAATAAATAAGTGACCTCAGCTGAAAAATAGTATCAATGTTCTGGAACAAAATGCTAATTTATCATTGTTTATTATTAATAGGAGGCGTGTAAGAGGTTTCAATACAAATAGCAAAGGGTATGGTGTCGCAGTGTTTATGTTACATGGCTAATATTTCAGAAAGTTCATTTCCCACCAAGGCAGATTGAGAATTCAATTTGCTTTTGGCGACAAATGTCTAAAAAAAAAGTTGATAAAAGTGAAAACAAATATGTAAAAAGGTAAGAGATTTTAGATTGGGATCTAATCCTATTTGGTCACTCTGATCCATCAGGGAAAGGAAAATGACCTGTTTCTGATCTAGCTGCATATAACTACAATGCCACAATGGTCTGTTCTGTCCTTTACTGCTTTCATGAAGTGGTCATACTGAACAAGTACAGGTTCACAAATGTGTTCTCCCTTTGCAGGTTCACTCAGCATAAAAAAATAAGGCTTATCCTATAACAGATTTAAAAAAAGCTTTTTCATGAATCCGCCCCAGCCAGCAATCACTCCCGTACACTGGTACGACCCTACTCACTGGGGACAATTTTACAACTTACCAAAGCCAATCAGCCTACAAACCTACACGTCTTTGGAGTGTGGGAGGAAACTGAAGCACCTGGAGAAAACCCGCGTAGTTACTGGGTGAACGTCACTGTTTCAGTGATAGCTTCACAGTGCTGGCAACCTCTTGTATCCGGTTCAGGTGCCCTTTTTCTCGTGAGTGAGCCTACATGGCGAGCGATGGAACCATTAGAATGAATCATCCAATATAAAATACAAACATGTTTATGCAGTAAAATGACCCGGGTGTGTAGGGAGTGGACGAGAATGTGAGATAACATGGAGCTCATGCAAATGGGTGTTTGATTATCGGCAAGGACTCGGTAGGCGGAAGGGCCTGTTTCCACGCTAAAGCTCTTAGAAAAAGAAATCGCAAATTATGTCAGAGTACACCTTGTCTCCCCTTCCAAGTTGATTGAAATCTTACAAATTCAGTGATGGTTGTGGAATTGGATTGGGTCTTTCAACCTGTACAACTTACTACATAAGTAAAAACACAAAATGCTGGGGTAACTCAGCGGGTTAGGCAGCATCTCTGGAGAACATGGATCGATGATGGTTGGGACCCTTCTTCAAACACTACTCAAACTCTCCATATCCCTTGATTCCTTCAGCCCTAAGAGCTAAATCTAACCCTTTTGGCCAAGCTATCTTACACACTTGGCCAAGAAAGCTATTGAAAACATTCAATTAATTAATATTCTGACTGCAGGGAAGTTAGCCTGTTGCAGTATTGAGCACACTGTAAGAAACTTCTTTTTTTCCAGAGATCAATTCTGTTTGACCATGGCATTCGACGGCTGACGTTCCTCGTGGCACAGAAGGTATGGTCCCTTTCCTCACATTAAAACTACTCTCATCTGTCTTTAACATATATAACCAACTGTATTATTATAGAAAATAAAAATATCATCAAACTGTAATTTAACTAATCAAGCCATTAATTGTCCAATTTAGTGATTTTTTTAAATGCAAAGTAATTTGTAATAATAGGATGGAAATGTAGTCAATTATACCTAATTTACCTGAAAACTGGACCTGTGCTTTGTTTTTAGCATATAATGTTGTTAATCAGGAAAAGAATGCATTCCATGAAGCTAAGTAAATGACAGAGTAGGAGGGGGGGACACAAAGAATTCCAATACTTCAAATATATGGATTAAATTTAACATATTTAACTTTGTTCCTCTTCATCATGGTTCCTTGTGCATCCTTCTTTCATGCCAGCAAACGAACGCAGAATCCAGTACTAAAAAGGCAGAGTTCTGCAGAATCTAGCGCAGTTGACTGGCCTCATTTTCTCTCCCCTACTCTCTTCCTCATTTCGAAGGCTACGATGACGCTGCAGTATTTTTAAATGTTCCTTGTTTCCACACTCCAGTCGTGACTAGAAACCTTCTGACAAATCCCTGCCTCCCAGTCATCCTCGAGCAATATTACCTTGTCGTGGTAAACCTCTCTCTCATCCTCCTTACCGTGTTTCCAAAGCTCAGTGTAAAGTGTTCAAGAATCAAGAGTGTTTAATCGTCACATATACCGGCTACGGAACAATGATTTGCAGCAGCAAAACAGGCCTGAAAAAATAATACTCATAGATAACATACATTAAACAAAAAAAAATCAAGAAAAATTAATAATTTGACAGCAGAGAAATCACACTATTATTAATTTTCTCTGGCTGCTTGGTATCATTGGGTCTCGAATGCAATAATTTCTCAGAAAACACCATGTAGATCTACCACATCTTAAAATGCTATTGTTGGTTTGAATAGTATTATTTGACAAGTTACGTTAAGATGTGACTTCTTAAAAAATGGGCTTTGTGTGGCAGAGCTGCTTCTACTTTGATCGGTAACCGAGCTTCACTAATATACAGATCTTGTCTTTTCATTCGGTCCCAAAGGATTTCCGGAAGCAGTGTAATTACGAAGTGGATCGGAGATTCCATGTAAGTATAGGAGGACAGGACAGGTTCTCTCTCTCTGAGTTAAAAATTGGCCTGAAATTGTGTGGATGTAGCTATCAGAGGAAATGATACCCATCTTTAATTCCAGCGTTAATGCTTGGACTGCATGTTGTTGTTCCCTCCACCTCTTAAACAGGTCTACTTGCTATGGGGCTAAGTAATCATGGAGTTAACATTTTCCAACTGTACCACCAAAAAGTGGTCATGAGCCCGAATCGTTGCCTGCCCATCCCCTCCACAGATGCTGCTTGACCCACTGTTCCTCTAGCACTTTGTGCTTCATTCAATCTCTGGCTGGCTCGGCCTGTTTGTGGAGTTGATGTTGGGCTGTGGGTTACTTCAGCATCAAACCAGGATCTCTTTCTTTTCACCCCGCACTGTCCACGAAAGATCAGCATCTGCTTTCATTTTCATTAATGACCAATAACATTTGAAATTATCATTAAAAAAATAAAATAAAATCCTGCTTTTACTCGCATTGTCAAACCGAGAATGGTTGGAAATCCAAGAGCAGTAATTTATAAACTGCTTTCTAACATTTCATGGCCAAAATTGCACTTCAATATCCGACGGTGACATTTCTTTGACTTTTATTTTAACTTTAGTGTAAGCACTAATGCCAGAAGTTACTTGGACCAGCACTTATGCCAGTACAAATTGTGCCAGAAGTTTAATGAACATAGAATTGGACAACACAAGGACAGGCCCTTTAGCCTACAATGTCCATGCTGAACATGATGCCAATTTAAACTAATCTCCTCTGCCTGCACGTGATCCATGAACCCTCCATTCCATTTGCCTCTCCAAAAATCTCTTAAACGCCACTATCATATTTGCCTGCACCACCACCACCACCACCCTCGGCACCATGTTCCAGGCACCCACCATCCTCTGTGCAAAAGGTTTACCCTGCATATCTCCTTTAAACTTTGCCCTTTAGAACAATAAAAGCTTCCTTTCCAAGTATGCTTTACTCTATTGAATTATGGTTATGTTTTATCAGGTCTCGCTTGCATTAAGGAGTTATTAAGTAGGCTTGATAATTCGATGCAAGTAGCCCAATACATGGAATCCAAGAGTTCCAAATACCAACTTGTAGTTCCGTTCTTATCGTTTGCGAATTTGACTTCTATTCATCCCATTAAACTTAAATGGATTGTTTGCAATGCATTTCCAATTGCTTTCTCTTGTGATGCACTTTTCACTTCAGCAAATGAAACAATCCACAGATACCACACTTACTAATTTTATTTACTGTCTCTGTAATAAGCACCACAGGGAAGTGGGCAGGGGGTGCAGAGCTGGCCCAATAATTATGTAATCTCTCATCTTATCGGCCTTGCAACCTGATTATCAATGCAATAAGAAGATAAAATTATTTATTTTCTTGCTCGTTTTCAAATTTCCCTGAGTTCCAGGGTGTCTTGAGCAGTTAAATTAAGCACATTATTATGATTGTCTAAGTAATGGCTGACTGCTCTACCACAGCAGGGGCTAATGACCTCCATAGACTCTGCAGGATATTCAGGTTCAATCTGATGTAAGTGGTTATTGACTTGGGTGAGGTGGGTTGCGAAGGGGAGGGGGCGGCGAGTGGGTTAAAAGAAAAGCCTTTCCCAAAACCAATATTAGGTAGCACTGATTTCACTTTTTACGGAGCAGTACCTTTTATATGGTGATAATATCTTCATGGAAATTGGCATTATAGCCATTAAATATCTCACAGCCATTATCCCAACAATTCCATCAGCCAAGTTGCATTTGCAAAGCAATAATGCGAGGTCTGTAGGGAGAAATAAACCTCTAAAAGCTGCTTTTTTTATTGTTCCAGAGAAAGAAAAACTATGTTAATGATTTTTTTTATGGCCACTAGAGTAATTTTTCTTTTTTCCAGCATTACCATCAGTGGCCTGATCCATTGAAGTTCTGTGGATACTAAATGTGATTTATCGTGGTTATTTTCTGGCAATGTTCTCTTTTTAAACACTATCTTCTTGTATGTCTACTTGTTGGTTACAAATGAAAGGAATGCAGGATAGAGTGAATGTGAAGAGGATGTTTCCACTAGTGGGAGAATCTAGGACCAGAGGCCATAGCCTCAGAATAAAAGGACATACCTTTAGAAAGGAGATGAGGAGGAATTTCTTTAGTGAGTCTATGGAATTCTTTGCCACGAACAGCTATGGAGGCTAAGTCATTAAGTATTTTTAAGACGGAGATTGACAGATTCTTGATAGAGTGAGTTTCAGGTGTTATGCGGAGAATGCAGGAGAATGGGGTTGAGAGGGAAAGATAGATTAGCCTTGATTGAATGGCGGAGTAGACTTGATGTCTAATTCTGCTCCAAGAATGTATGAACTTATGAATGGTGTTTTAAAGAATATTTTTCTTCTCGCCCTCTTCTATACAGAGAGAATTTCCAAAGTTCTTTACTTTCCGCTCAAGAGACAAGGTAAGGCACACAGTAGAACTGAACTTAATTTCCGGTCATAGAATCTCTCTACATGTAATTTGGTGCATCTTGCTTGAGCACCTTTGTAAAGTCTAACAAGGTTCTTCCCCACCTCCAATCTTTCCCCAAGACCCTACATATTTTACCTGTTCAGGTACTTATTAGTTTAGTTTCGAGATGCAATTTACTTTTGAGATACAATACTGCAGCGTTTTGTGTCTATCTTCATTATAAACCAGCATCTGCAGTCCCTTCCTAAACCTTTTGTCACCTATCCATGTTCTCCAGATATGCTGCCTGATCCGCTTACTTACTCCATCACTTTTTCTCTTTTAGGTAAACCAGCATTTGCAGTTCCTTGTGTCTATAAAGAAAATATAGTTTGTCTCTGGACACTTGGTGTGATGGCATGTGGCACTGAAGCAGATGCACTATGTCCTTCCCGTTCAAGGAGGTGTTGATGCTTCTGTGACTGCGGGGAAGCCAAATTGGCAAAATCAAATCAACAATTTTGCTGTGTAATGGTTAGATAGGATTATCTTCATTGTTACTCTTTTGGGTTTAATTGCTGCATGCAATATTTTAAAAGCTACCCCATAACACCTTCCTATTGACCCCTGGCCTTGAAAAGAAACAAATCCTCAATGGAGAGGAAACAAGGAACTGCAGCTGCTGGTTTACAAAAAAACCCCACAAAGTGCTGGAGTAATATCAAGCAGCATCTCTGGAGAACATGGATAAGTGATATTTGATATTTCGGGTTGGGACCTTTCTTCAGACTAGCGGGGGGGGGGGGGGGGGGGGGGGGGGGGTCAGAAAGAAAACTGGAAGAGAAAAAGGTTCAGACACATCGTGGCAGGTAACAGGTGAGCACAGGGGTTTGGATATGCAGGTGGTTGGACAGAGCCCAGAGTTGGGATAAACAGAAGGTGTGAGACAAAGGGATTGAAGAGTTGCAAATTGTGAAGCTATAGGAAGTCGGTGGGGGGGGGGATGGGAGAAAAAGGTTGAAGTCCAGGTGGAGAACGGGAGGGCGAGGGGCGGGTGAGAAAAGAGGGGGGTTGGAGATTACCTAAAATTGAAGAATTCATTGTTCATACCACTGGGTTGTAAGCAACCCAAACGGAACATGAGGTGCGGTATGAGATGCCAAATGATGATAAGATTGATAGATTTCTCATTTCATGTTTCATTTTAACACTATTTGGGGTGAAGATGTACATGGGGGATAAGTGATTGTAAAAAACATGATGGTAGTGGTGTAGAAAATGCAGGATGAATGATAATTCAGTGCCGGAGACACACGAGGTGCAGGTAAGATGTGTGGCTGGAAACTTTACAAATGAAACAAGAATATTATAGTGCAGTAATTGCAAGAAATGTTTGTGGCATGAATAGCATGATGGAGAGAACGTGATGTGAAATGACTATTATTTGGAAGCTTGTCAGATTGTAAACTCGTTGATGAATTGTGAGGTTAGAATGTAGAGCATTGGGAATGAGATAAACCTTGAACATTCCATGAATCTAGATTTGAGTTGATAAGATATAATGTCCTGGCATTAAAACAAACACTATCAAATGGCACAGTGGGGTGCATCAGGGCAATTGAGTTCTTTACTTTGAGAAATAGATTTTGCTGTGTTAAGGCCAGTACATTAAACCCTGCTTTGTAAATATATTATGAGGTGCAAACATATTTACTGTGTTCGTGCTGCTAGTTTTAGTGTAGAATTAATGAAGAGAGTTTGCAGTAATGTAGAGCCTTTTTAAACGTGAGTCATCCTTAGAGTGAAGCATCTTAACTTAGATACGTTATTTCATACTTTGATTTAATTGCGGCCAGTGAAATTACTTCTTAAGTTGTAATCGTATTAGAAATCTTTAATGTTTGTTAGAATTTGAAAAGACCTTGACCCATATGAAAAAATATTTAGGTTAAACAATGTGAGAGTTTGCATTGATGAAGAGGAATGCCATCGTTTAAAGATGCACCTCATCACCCCCACACATCGAGTACCAGTTTGTGGTAGTGCACTGCAGCTGCTTCTGGTGATCCACCATGCCTTGTTTGTGCAGACACAAAGAACTGGATGGAGATGCTGGTTTACAAAAATGATACCAAGTTTTGGAGTAACATTGATCAGGCAGCATCTCTGGAGAATGCCTTGTGTTGGAACTTGTGCTTAGTGTAAGTTAGCTTGAGCTGCCAGGTCTGTTCCTGATTTCATCCCATTTAGTATGATGGTAGCAATGCACTGGATGCAAGGTCAATGCCAGATATTCCTTACAGTTTTATTCTAAGTTTAGTTTAGTTTATTGTCACGTGTACCGAGGTACAGCAAAAAAACATTTTGTTGCGTGCTATCAAGTCAGTGGAAAGACTATACATGATTACAATCAAGTTTGCCACAATGTACAGATACATGTTAAAGGGAATAATGTTTAGTGCAAGTTAAAGTCCTATTAAAGATAGTCTACAGGTCTTCAATGAGGGAGATGGTAGGTCAGGACCGCTCTCTAGTTCATGGTAGGATTGTTTAGTTGCCTGATAACAGCTGGGAACAAACTGTTTCTGAATGTGGCGTTGGGAGTTTTCACACTTCTGTACCTTTTACCTGATGGGAGAGGAGTGAAGGAGGGAGTGACCGGGGGTGAGACCAGTCTTTGATTAAGCTGCTGGCCTTGCTGAAGCAGTGTGAAGTGTAGATGGAACCTTCCATTCACCTGTTTTAAAGCAGAAGTTGGGACATAAGTAAATAGCTTGCTGGATTATTTTGGAAGGCATTTCAGAGCTAACCAAATGTTGTGTATTTACAGTAGAGGTGAGGTGAGCAGATCTCCTCTCCTGAAGCTTGTATGGTGGGTTTTATGAAGGTCAGCTTGTTTCCTTGTTATTCAGAGTAGTTGTATTTTTTTTCTTTTTAATTTTGATGCTATTTCTATTTTGCATTTATATTGGGATGTGAACTTGTGATTCTGGAATGTCATTTATAGCTTGGTAATGAGTGTGCTAATTACAGGCCACTGATCCACATTAAATATCTCCAATGTACTAACTTTGATCAGTAATTCTGGCACTTCAGTGCTCCTGGTGTCTTAGTAAATTCCTCCTTATTTTGTTTATCTTGTTTCAATAAGGAGATTCAGAACTAGCTTAACTGTTTTAAAAAAACTTGAAGGACCTATGTGTTGATCTCTCTGCACTTCACCTTAACTTGCAACTTGCCCGCTCCTTCCTTGAACACAATTACAGTTATACAAGTGTATTGAAGGCCCTTCCCGAGGTACAAACGTTTAGGACAGCTTGCATACATCCTACTCACAAGCAGCACAGTAGTGCAGTGAAGACGACACAATGGAGCAGCAGTAGAGTTGCTGCCTTACAGCTCAGAGACTCGGGTTCAATCCTGACTACGGGTGCTGTCTGTACGGAGTTTGTACCTTCTCCCCGTAACCACATGGGTTTTCTCCGGGTGCTCCGGTTTCCTCCCACATTCCAAAGAGGTGCAGGTTTGTAGATTAATTCGTTTTTGTATATTGTCCCTAGTGTGTAGGATAGAACTAGTGTATGGGTGATTGCTGTTTGGCGGGGACTCAGTGGGCCGAAAGGGTCTGTTTCCATGCTGTAGCTCTCAACTAAGCTAAACTATACGACTAATCTAAACTAAACAAAACCGAGCCGCACCAATCGGGTGCTGAGCCTATTCTGGCAGAGCTGGCAGCTCTGAGCAGCCTCACTCACTCACTCACTGAGTCAGTGAAGCCGGCTGGTGGCCACTCCTCCCTTGCCTGCTCGCTCGCCCGTCTCAGCTGTTTCTGCAATCCTCTCCCACGCACCGTTCATGTGCATTTCTGACTTACGAAAAGTTCAGGTGGCGAGTAGTTCTCAGGAAGGGGACACTTTCCTAACCAGGTGGAATGAGCATGTCTACTAGTTCATTCTTACTGAATAGCTGCGTTGCACATTCATTACTTTTTTTTCCCAGTTTCAGGAAGACCGGATTTACCGGCATCTGGAGCCAGCCTTGGCTTTCCAACTGGAGCTGAATCGGATGCGGAATTTTGATCTCAGTGCAATGCCTTGTGCCAACCACAAAATGCACCTCTATCTAGGCGCTGCGAAGGTGGAGACAGGAATTGAAGTCACGGACTACAGATTTTTTGTACGAGCCATCATTCGGCACTCGGACTTGGTCACTAAGGTGAGTCGGACGAGGGGTTCAACTGGCAGAACATTTCCTGCAAATGTTGGAGAAAACACGGAAATTGAACCAGAAGGAAAGGTTTAAGAGTGACAGAAAATCTAGTTGGAGAGTCGGATTTTGGATTGGTCGCGATGGGAGGCTGCCAAGAGCTACGATTTTGGAGCAATCAAAATTAGGGTGGCAAAGTGGCACAGCAGTAGAGTTGCTGCCTCACAGCACGAGAGACCCGGGTTCAAGCCTGACAATGGGTGCTGTCAGTGTGGAGTTTGTATGTTCTCCCTGTGACTGCATGGATTTTCTCTGGGTGCTCCAATTTCCTTCCACACTCTAAAGACGTACATGTTTGTAGGTTAATTGGCTTTGGTTAAATGGTAAATTGTTCCTGGTGTGTAGAATAGTGTTTGTGTACGGGGTGATTGTTGGTCGGTGTGGACTCGGTGGGACGAAGGACCTGTTTCTGCACTGTTTCTGTTTTTTTAGAGAAACAGCATGGAAACAAGCCCTTCGGCCCACCGAGTCCATAAACTGTCCAAAGGTGATTTTTGCTTTTAAGTGGGGAGTGGAGGAAGGTATGATGGTTTGGAAGTGATGGGAACATTGCCTGAGATGAGAGAAACGTTCACAGTGACAACTCTCAAGGGATCCAAGGGGAAATAGAGTCCAAGGAGAAGTATGGTGGATCTTGTTGACAAGGTAGAGTGTCAGTGCAGATGGAAGAGGAACTGTTGTAGAATCAAAGGTTTGGTGAGTTTAACTCAGTTTAATGGAAAGGATTTGATGTAAGGCGTAGAGATTTGTGGAGCCATTTGATAGGAGAACAAAAACTGGTGGTTATCTTGCTCTCCACAATGGTGACTATGGCCACTGACGTATGCAGCTTGACGATAATTGGTGTGGTTTGGTTTAGTTTAATTTATTGTCACGTGTACCGAGGTACAGTAAAAAGCATTTTGTTGTGCGCTAACCGGTCAGCAGAAAGACTACACATGATCACAATTGAGCCATCCAGCATTTCGAAAGCTGATAAAGGGAATAAAGCTTAGTGCAAAGTCGATTAAAGCTAGCTAAAGATGATCCAATGGTCTTCAGTGAGGTAGATGGTAGCTCAGGGCCGCTCTCTAGTTGGTGGTAGGATGGTTCTGTTGCCTGATAACAGCTAGGAAGAAACTGTCCCTGAATCTGGAGGTGAGCGTTTTCACACTTCTGTACCTCTTGCCTGATGGGAGAGGGGAGAAGAGGGAGTGAACCGGGGTGCGACTCGTCCTTGATTATGCTGCTGGCCTTGCCGAGGCAGCGTGAAGCGTAGATTAAATCAAAGGAAGGTAGGTTGGTTTGTGTGATGGTCTGGGCTACATCCACAATTCTCTGCACTTTCTTGCATTGGCAAAGGCAATGGAAATCTGCCATTTGCTCATCCCTTGAAGTACAGAGGGTAAAATGTGAGGGGCAATAATTGAGACTGAAGCAAGTGAATGAAGACATTTTTGATGAAGGTGAGACCAAATATGCAGTTGTGAAGGTAGTGCAGGTTGCATGTCTGCAGCCTGGAAGTGAAGTTATGACTTGGATTTTATTTTTACTCTAACGATGGAAGCAACTGTTAACGGCTGGTTTCAGAACATGGGTGGGGAAGAATGGTCGGAGATGGCCAATTGTGAAGTCAGATTGGAGATCCTCATGGCGTATGAAATTTTGACTTAAACTTGGAATAAAACCTGATATACTTCTCCAAAAGAAATCACATGATGAGTTATATTATGTGCTATAATCCTGAGTAGCACTTTACTCAGTTAATGTGTCTGCCTAGTCATATTTTTGAATTTTTACTGCATTTTAATGTAACTTCTGATGGTCTACTTCACTTGATATGATTTTTCACTTAATTTGAAAATCCTCATTGAAAAGTTGAACAAGCATAAAACTGAGGGCAGGTAGCAGATTAATTAAAAGCCCTGTGATGCTTTAAGCAAAATTACTCTAAATGAAACAGACCTGTATTTAAGGATTGCTGCTTTTTGATTCAAGTAAGTTTTTTTTTTTCTTTAATTTCTTTTGCATGCCGGTGATTAAAGGTGACCTTAGTTTTATTTTTCAAAATTTAATTGGTTTAATTATTTCACAGTTAATTGAGAGAAAATATTGACAATGTTCTTGAATTTTCTTAATTCAGTTTAACTGCATCTAACCCGTGGGATTTTAATTGGTTTTGTTTCTGCTCATTTAATTTTCATATGGGGAGCCTGTCCTTGTAAAAAAAAAGACAATTTTATCTATTCCTTTTCTGAAAATCCCATTTCATGTTCAGATACAGATGTTGGATATTTCTTGGATGTATATTCACTGAGTATTATTTTAGGATGTGGATCTCAACACTAAAACTTTGCTCTGTTATTTAATCCACAACAGTATTATTCCCATTCCTCTTCTCCAGAGATGCTGCCTGTCCCGCTGAGTTACTCCAGCATTTTGTATCTACCTTTGATTTAAACCAGCATCTGCAGTTCTTTCCTACACAGTATTACTCCCAAGCCCTTAAAGCCACCTTCCAAATCATGCCTCTGAGAAGATTTTCATAGTTGTTTTTCTGCTGTTTTGTTTTGTAGCTAAAATTATTGAATTTGGTGTAATTGAGGAATAATCCTTGCATTTAGCCACCAGTTTTAAAATTTGCTAGTTTATAGTCCTTTTTCTATAGTTCTTCATCTGCCCAGCGCTGTATGGCAGCAACCCTACCACTGCGGCCACTGTGCTGCCCTTTATTGTTAAGATTTTGTTCAGATTTTGGATATCATGTGGTATGAGAGGTGGGGTTTTGGTTTTCTTGTCGTTGTTTCTCTCAATAGTCAAAGAATATTTACAGTGATACTAACTTTGCTTGCAGGAAGCCTCGTTTGAGTACCTGCAAAATGAGGGGGAGCGTTTGCTGCTGGAGGCTATGGACGAGTTGGAAGTGGCATTTAACAACACTAACGTTCGAACAGACTGCAACCACATCTTCCTCAACTTCGTTCCCACTGTTATCATGGATCCTTCAAAGGTAGCCGTTTACTTCTCATTTGTATCGAGGAAACAATAAAGCAAACTACAATCTAGATGTTTGGGAGCTTGTGGACGTGGGCACAGGTGAACTGTTCGTTCTGATCCTAAGTGCTGTCACAAAACCAGTGGTAGTGGGTGAATAATCTCAGAGAATATAACTCTGTTTGTGGGAAAAGAGCACAAAATGCTGGAGTAAGTCAGCGGGGGTCAGGCAGCATCTCTGGAGAACATGGATAGGTGATGTTTCGGGTCGAGATCTGATATTTCTACTCTGTCTAGATATGCTGAGAATTATAAGGTATTTTTTTCAAGAATCATAACAGCGACTGCATCTGGATTCCAATCTTTGAGAAAACTCATCTGGTTTACAAATATTCTTCAGAATAAGAAACTATACATTTTTACCTGCCTAGATCTTCTGAGGTCTGCAGGATATTTTCTAGAATCATGACATAAGATGGATATGTTATAAAGCTCACAAAATTTCTAGATTCAAGTTTGACCTGACCTACACAACTAACTTAGCTCAGTTAATGTGTGTTTCAGGTTGGGACACTTCTTCAGAATGTTGTGTTTCTTGTCAACTTCAACCTCTTGGTGGAAGTCTGAGCTATGCCCGCCAGCCATCATATCATTCATGTACACTGATTCTATGTTATCCCACTTTCCCATTCACTCCCTACACACTGGGCAGTTTTCAGAGGCCAATTAACCTACAAACCCGCACGTCTTTAGGATGTGGGGGGAAACCGGAGCATCCGGAGGAAACCCACATGGTCACCGGGAGAACGTGTAAACTCTGTATAGACAGCACCCGAGGTCAGAATCGAACCCGGGTCTCTGGCGTAGTGAGGGAGCAGGTCTACCAGCTGTCCATGATGGCATGTCGAAACTAATTTGATACAACTGATATGTTTCTAACTTCTTTGAATTAAGAAGTGTACATATTTTAAATATTTTTGGTTAAATGGCACGGTGGTGCAGCAGTAGATTGCTGCCTTTAGTTTAGTTTAGAGATACAGCCTGGAAACAGGCCCTTCGGCCCACTGTCCACATCGATCAATGATCCCTGCATAATTAATACTATCCTACACACACTAGGGACAATTTACACTTATACCAAGCTAATTAACTGACAAACCTGCTCCACCGTGCCGCCATACAGCGCCAAATATAGCGCTGGGTTCAGTCCTGCTGTCTGTACGGAGTTTGTACATTGTCCCCGTGACCTGCATAGATTTTCCCCGGGATCTTCGGTTTCCTCCCACACTCCAAAGATGTTCAGGTGTGTAAGTTAATTGGCTTGGTTTAATTGTAAATTGTCCCAAGTGAGTAGGTTGCGGGTTCGTGTGCGGGGATCAATGGTCGGCACGGTCATGGTGGGCCGAAGGGCATGTTTCCGCACTGTACCTCTAAACTAAACTATATTTGTTAGCACGATGGCTATTGTACAGTAATTCTGCAATGGATTAAGGTTCTGAGTATTTGTTTCTTTTCATTCCTCCAGATAGAAGAGTCCGTGCGCAGCATGGTGATGCGATACGGCAGTCGTCTCTGGAAGCTGCGGGTGCTTCAGGCTGAGCTGAAAATAAATATCCGACTGACTCCCACAGGGAAGGCCATTCCAATCAGGCTGTTTCTGACCAATGAGTCAGGTTATTACTTGGACATTAGTCTGTACAAGGAGGTGACAAACGTCGGGACTAGTCAGGTATGAGCTGAATTACTCACTTGTACATTAACAGATGTGTTTACTGAAACAGTATTAGGTTTATATTTATTATTGTCACATGGCGCACAGTCTCTTGCCCCAAGTAGGGGAATTAAGAACCGTAGGACATAGGTTTAAAGTGGAAAGATTTTATAGGAATCTGAGGGATAACATTTTCACACAAAGGGTGGTGGGTGTATGGAACAAGCTGATGGAGAAGGTAGTTGAGGCAGGGACTATTGCCATGTTTAAGAAACAATTAGGCTTGTACATGGATAGGACAGGTTGAGAGGGATTTGGGTCACATGCCGGCAGGTGGGACTAGTATAGATGGGACACGTTTGGTCGGTATGGGCAAGTTGGGCCGAATGGCCTGTTTCTATGCTGGATGACTATGTTCTGTGGATTAGTGAATAGCTTTGTTTTGCATGCTGTCCAAACAGATCAGCTGTGCAATACATAGATACAATAAGTTCAAACTCAAGTACAGTACAAATACAGCAAAGACGCAGAATATAGTTTGCAGCATTGCACTGCATCAGTTACATGGACAAAGTTTAGTTTAGTTTATTGTCATGTGTACAGTGAAAAGCGTTTTTGTTGTGTGATATCCAGTCAGTGGAAAGACTATACAGTTGAGCCATCCACAGGGTTCAGATGCAGAATAAAGGGAATAACGTTTAGTGTAAAATAACATTTAGTGTAAAATAGTGTGTCCAGTAAAGTCTGATTAAAGATAGTCCAATGAGGAGATCAGGACCACTCTCTAGGTGATATATTGATTCCGTTGCCTGATAACAGCTGGGAAAAAACTGTCCCTGAATCTGGAGGCGTGCATTTTCAAAGTTCTTTACTTCTTGCCTGAATAGAGAGGGGAGAAGAAGGAATGTCCGTGGTGAGACCGGTCCTTGATTATGCTGGTGGCCTTGCCAAGTCAGTGAGAAGTGTCAATGGGAGGTTGTTATGTGTGATGGTCTAGGCATTTCGTGCTGTCTTGGATGGAGCTATTCCCAAAGCATACTGTGATGCATCCCGATTAAATGCTTTCTATGGCGCGTCTGTAGACGTTGGTGAGAGTTGTTGGGGACATGCCAAACTTCCTTAGCCTTCTAAGGAAGTAGAGGCGTTGGTGTACAATGTCCTCAGTGGGGTCGTTGTGAATCGAACAGTACCCTAGCTTATGGAAGGACCATTCAGAAGCCTGATAACAGAGAGGTAGATGTTGTTACTTGTAAGAGTCGCTGGAGACATTCAGAATTTCCACAGTCTCCTCAGGAAGTAAAGCTGTTGTGTTCTATAATCAGCATCAGTTTACCCCATAGACACAAAGTGCTGGAGTAACTCAGCGGGTCAGGCAGCATCTCTGGAGGAAAAACTCAGTTTACCCTGTTGCAGTACTGGAACATACCTCCTCCATGGTAGAATGTATAAGAACTGCAGATGCTAGTTTAAATTGAAGGTAGACACAAAATGCTGGAGTAACTCAGCAAGATGCCGCCTGTCCCGCTGAGTTACTCCAGCATTTTGTGCCTACCTTCAATCCTTCATGGTCGACTTGCATTCATAAAGATGGCCATTTTTTGGAACTTGGAGTAATTTGTCTAATTTGGTTAGATGTTTAATTGGGCTTAGATTGGAGATTGACTGCAGAACAGGTCCCTTGGCTAACTGCAGTTGTAAATGTGAAAAGTTCTGTGAAGCGTTTTTTGAATTTTGTGGCTATCCGTTATAGGAATGGAGTCGCAGTCAAAGGAAACTATTTTCATAGTGGGTAGGTACATAATATGAGGTGCTGTTCCTCCAGTTTGCATGTGGACTCAAGGCCTGCTGGAGCTCTTAGTTACCAACAATTTGAAGTCCCCTTTCCATTTCCACACCTACCTTTTAATCCTCGGCCTCCTCCGTTGCCAGAGTGAGGCCAGATACACCTCATATTCCACTTGGGTTGTTCACAACCCAGTGGTGTGATCATTGAATTCTCCAATTTTAAGTAACACCCCTGTTTCTCCCTCTTTCTTCCCTGCCCATTTCTCCCTCAATCCTGCTAGAGTCACCATGTTCCTTTCCCTACTTTATGCACAAATCTCTCATCCTGAGTCCATCATTTCCTTTTCACCCCCCCGCTTTTCCTTCCCCACCCCGAACTTGCACCCCTTGTCCCCTTCCACTATATCCCACCCTCTGATATTACATTTAATTACTCCTCTCTTTATCTGACACCCTTTTGTCCCTTACTCCACCCATCTGCCAACTCAACTCCCCTCACCTGTATCCACCTATCACTTGCCAGGCTTTGTCCCGCTCCCCACCTCTCGTTGCTCCCCCCATTCCATCAATCTGAAGAAGGTCCCGACCCAAAACGCCTCCTGTCCATTCCCTCCTAGTTGCTTGGCCCGTTGAATTCCTCCTGAACTTGGTGTTATGTTCAGGAGGTGAAAGCAAAATTGTTTTCGAGGAAGTCACCAGAGGCATCAACGGTAGCAATCAAATGAAGGGGAAGAGCAGAATCTGATAGTGCTTGTGGGATGTGGGGTGTACTGTTGCTTACCAAGAGTGATAAGAGCACTGGGAGGATAGGACGTGAAAGATTGATTGCCAGTGTTAAATTTTCAGCTCATGGTGCATTATATCTAAACTTCAAATCAGTGTTACACCAAATGTGTTAATATGCCACTCCAGTCTCCGACAGGGCAGCACAATGACCAAGCTGGTAGAGCTGTGGCCTCACAACGCCAAAGACCCGAGTTCGATCCTGACCTCGGGCTCTGTCTGTGTGGAGTTTGCACGTTCTCCATGTGACCACAAAGGTTCCCTCCCACATCTCAAAGACATGCGGGTTTGTGGGTTGACTGGGCCTCTGTAAAACTGGCCCTCCTGTGTTGGGGGTTCTATGGGAAAGTGGGATACATAGAACTAGTGTAAACGGGTGATCGATGGACTCAGTGGGCTATATCTCTCAATCAATCAATCAATCAATCAAAAAGCCTCCATTCTCAGCCATTTTTGTAGTCTTCTTCCCTGCAGAAGGATGTTTGTTTCCTCTCTATTTCAGCCAGTCCGGTGTCTCAGATTTTAATTTCTCAATATTTGAGAGACGGAAAGTTTTTGTGATGAAAATCATGAAATTCTACTCTTTGTAATTTGCAGCTTGACCTTTCCTGTGATATTCTTCTGATTGAGTTTATGATAATGAAATTACTGAGTATATGTCCAACAGCCACAGCAGGAGGAGATGGGGGCAAAAGGAGTGATTAAATCTCCAGTGTTCTCATAGTGGTACCTACTATTCTTAGCCATTGTCGCTGTGGCGCTTTGTACACTTTGATTACATTAACTCATATCACAATGGCTTCAAGGCAAGCCTTTTCTTGTCAGTAAATAATGCCACAACTTGTTTTTTTTTGTTGTAATTGTACGGAATAAGACTTTTCGTGGCAAAAACTTTCATTTTCATTATGTATTGTAAATGACAAAAGAGGTCAGGAAAATGACTACTAGGCAATACAGTGAAAGAGGATATTAGAATGTTTGTATGGGTAACCTCTAGTAGCCTTTGGAAAGATTCCTCAGAGACCGCTCCCACGCATGATTGATTGCCTTCCACGCTGGCTGTTGATGAAAGATACAGCAGCGGCAACAACAGCAATGGATTATAGCAGGGATGCCTACTGTGGGCCTTACAGAGATGTGCCGCTAATCCCCAGTGCACAACGCACTGCAACTTATCACTGTGCTTCAAAGCACACACAGACGTGTGTGCGCACACACACACACACACACACACACACACACACACACACACACACACACACACACACACTCACACACACACACACACACACACACACACACACACACACACACAGAAGCATACACACACACACACACACACACAAACACAGGCATATGCAGCCCCACACACACACACAGAAGCATGCGCGCACGCACACACACACAAACACGCGCGCGCACACACACAGGCATATGCAGACACACACACAAACACAGGCACACACACGGACAGATGCGCTCGCGCGCACACACACTCACATATCGAAACATGCACACACACACACCACAGACAGACAGACTCACACACACGCATACAAAAACCCAGGCACACAGACAAACCCAGATAGACAAACACAGACAGACAAGCACAGACACACGTAGACAGACACAGGCAGACATACAGACACAAGACAGATGCACATACACAGGCACGCACGCACATTTATACATACACACACATACGCACTTACACTGTCCAACACATAATAACAAAAACAAGTATCTTTGCAACAAAAAATATGCTAGCTGCTGCAAATGTGTGAAGCATGTTCCCCTTTTAATTAGTATGAATTTTGTTGAAAGGTCTTTTAAAAAGCTGTTCCGATTCTTTAGCACTCCGTGCATTACTTTTGAATACAGAATTAAAATATTTTACAATCATTTGTTAAATCTGTTCAGTAACTTGTATTGTTGTACAAGATGCATTAACTAAGGTAAGTATTAAGTGCCACTTCAATATCCTAATGTATCTAACCACCGAACATCGATCATTTTAAATCTCCGAAGCACAAGTTCGTGCAGCAGCAAATGGTCAGATTTAATCTATATAACATTGATCAACAAGTGCTTTTGGCTATGTTCGATTTATATATATAATGAAATCAAGACTGTCAACTCTTCCCATGGCATTTCCATTGGTGAAACGGTTCTGCCCTCAGTGTAATAAAAAGTTTGATAATCCGGCACACTCGGGTCTTTAGTTATGTCAGGTAGCTGATTTTCATTCTTCTGGAAGTTACATTTATTATCTTAGCACATGTGCCATTTCCTTTACTTGCATGTGTCAGGAAACCTGTGGGAACAGGAGAGATCTGGAGAAGATTCAGGAGAGGATTGGGGTGTCACTGATCCCAATCAATATATTACCAGCTTTTATTTTCTCTGTTTCCAAGATCTGCAGTGTTTTGCTTTTTAATAAAATAAGTAATACAGGTCCACCACCGATTTTCCGGCAACCATTGGTTCCAGAGCCATTCTGTATTATGCGTTTTGCCGGATCTACAAAGGTCGCAGCCTCCGAGAGGAGTCCATCGATACCGGCACGACAGCGAGACACCGGCCCGCAAAGTCAGCCTCGGAAGTCGGCCATGGGCCGATGGGGCCGGGCCGGAGTTATAGACCACTGGCCATAAGGGGAACATTCGACCTACCGATCAGCCGCGAAAGTCCCCATGTGTTCGAGATCACCGCCTCACCCGGCCAAGGAGCCACATTTTCAAGGGGAATTTCAATTGTGCTCTCATAATTTTGTCCGGATTAAAGGAGGTGCCGGAACGCCAGTTGATGAAAAATTGGTGGTGGACCTGTTGTAATTATAATAATATCCCTTTGTGATTACATGTTATTTTGAAAGGTGCGAGTCTGGAATATGTTGCCAGTGGTGGTGGAGGCAGATATGGTAGAGGCGTGTAAAAGGCTTAGATAGACGCATGAATAGGCAAGGAATGGAAATATATGGATCAAGTGCAGGCGGATGAGATTAGTTTATCTTGGCATCATGTTTGGCATAGACATTATGGGCTGATGGGCCGATTGTTGTGCTGTACGTTTCTGTGTTCTAACGGACAGAATAAGCAACTGTTCTGGGCACAGGAGCTGGCGCGTGTATAATATTTTTGGGAGAAAAAAAATCCTTTTACCTTTTCTGTCTCACAACAGATCATGTTCCAGGCGTATGGGGATAAACAAGGACCATTACATGGAATGCTTATCAACACCCCCTACGTGACCAAAGATTTACTGCAATCCAAGAGGTTTCAAGCGCAATCCCTTGGAACGACCTATGTATACGACTTGCCTGAAATGTTCCGACAGGTAAATCCTTTGGAACTCTGCTATTTTGAGGATGGCGCTACTGTGGGATGAAGATTTGAGCTGAAAATCTTGTAGATGGGTTTTTACGAGCCAGATAGAATAAACTTTTGGTAATGTGGTGTAAGAATTAACATTAATTAAAGATGCTTAGATAATCAGTGCAGCTTAAACAAAAATGTCATTTGAATTTTAAGATGATTATTATGGCCCCAGTATTACTTCCTGATGTCAATTTATTTGTTGCATTTATTTCTCCCCTCCCCGTCCACTCTCATTCCTTTCTCTGGCTTCAAGATTCACAGCTCTTCAATCCTTTTGTCTCACACTTTCTGTTTTAATCTCTGGCCTTTGTTGCAACTGTCTGCCTATCAAAATCCCCTCTCACATGTTCACCTATTACTTGCCACGCTTTGAATTGAATTGAATAAGTTTATTGGCCAAGTATGTACACGTACAAGGAATGTGCCTTGGTGCTCCACTCGCAAGTAACAACACGAACATACAGTAAACAATTAAGAATAAAGCATAAAACATTAAAACATTAAGAATAAAACATTATAGTTTAAACATGTGAATGAAATAAACCAGAGCGGAAAGAGGCTACAGACGTTTGGTTATTGGGTAGCGCTACTACTTGCGGGGAAAAAAGCTGTTTTTATGTCTGGCTGTGGCGGCTTTGACAGTCCAGTCTCTCCTGTCTCCCAGATTTCTTTCCCCCACCCGAAGGGTCCCGATCTGATACATCACCTACCCATGTTCTCCTAATGTGCTGCCTGACCTGCTGAGTTACTCCAGTACTTTGTGTCCTTTGTTGTCTCAATATGGTTTTTTTTGGCCAGTATCTGATTGTCTATTTAATATGATAAACTTTCAAGTTTTGTTGATGTTTCTTTTGTGATGGCTATATTCATCCTGATTCTTGATGAGGGGACAAGGCAGTTTTCATTTTAAGAATGTTAAACTGTCACAAAGCACAAAGTGCCGGAGGAACTCAGTGGATCTGGTGAAGATCTTTCATCTGCAGTTTTGTGTGTCTCCATTTTACTACTCCACTGCGAAAGAGTTTAAAGAAGTGTCCCAACACTGTCTGTACATTCCCTCCACCGATGCCATCTGACCCGCTAAGTTCCTCCAGCACTTGTTTTTTTGCTCAAGATGTTGATATCTGCAGTTTCTTGTGTCTCTATTAAGTGTGTAGCTAATTGTAAAATAATTGTTTCAAGTCATCAGAGGAAGTTATCAAGTGAATACTAAATAGATTGTGCTGTAAAGCTCTGGCTCCAACAGACTGGCGTGATCCTGGCCTCTGGCGCTGTCTGTGTGCAGTTTGCATGTTCTAGCTTCAACACATCGGGGTTTCCCCAAGATGCTCCCACATCCCAAAGGTGTGTAAGCTGATAATATTAATCGGCCGTTGTAAATTGCCCCAGTGGAGAAAAATCAGTGGAGACAATGTGAGAGAGAGGTAATGTTGGAGGGTGGGAAGGAGGGAAAATGTGTTTGAATGGTACTGGGATGGGCGGCACAGAGGCACAACAGTAAACTTGTCGCCTTACAGCGCCAGCAACGTGCGTTTGATCCTGACTTCGGGTGCTGTCTGCACAGAGTTTGTGCGTTCCCATGTGGATTTTCTCCGGGTGCTCCAGTGTCCTCCCACACACCAGAGATGTACAGCTTTGTAGGTTAATTGGTTTTGGTAAAATTGTACATTGTCCATAGTGCGTAGGATAGTGTTAGTGCTCGGGATGATCGCTGGTCAGCGCAGTCTCGGTGAGCTGAAGGGCCTGTTTACGTTCTGTGTGGAAGTTTAAAGGTACTGGAGAAAAGGAATAAGTGTCTGAAGAAGTGTTCCAACTCGAAACATCACCTATTCCTTTTCTCCAGAGATGCTGTCTGACCCATTGAATTACTCCGGCATTTTGTATCTATACACCAACATCTGCAGTTCCTTCCTACACGTTTTGTTAGCAATAACAAGTCTTCCTCATCCACATTCAAAAGTCTGTTTTCAATGGGCAGTACTGATGGGTGCAGAGCACAAATCTTTTTTTATTTGCTCACCCCCCCAACCCTTGAGAGTTGTATTTGCCTATAATCCTGCTATCTCCTCATCAGCTGCCATTTGTAGTTGTGGATTCTGAGCAAAATGTTCAGTTCCACATTGTTGCCACTAACAATGAAGTCATGAAACATGAGAACCAAGAAAGTTTTTCAGATTTCTTTATATCTTGTACAACAGTGGCTTAGGATATAGAAACAAAGAACTACAGATGCTGGTTTATACCAAAGATAAACACAAAGTGCCTGAGTAACTCAGCGGGTCAGGCAGCATCTCTGGAGAAAAAGGATGGGTGGTGTTTCGGGTCAGGACAGTCTGAATAAGGGTCCCCATCCTTTTTCTGCAGAGATGTTGCCTGACCTGCTGAGTTACTCCAGCACTTTGTGTCTATCTGTGGCATTGGATACACTTGTGCATTCTTGAAATGGTTTATACAATGCACCTCTCTCTAATTCATCAGTGACAGTTATTCTTTTCATTCCTTTTTAGTCTTTAATGAAACTATGGACCTCAATGGAACTTCAGGCCGACTTGCCTCCCATGCCTGCGGAGCTAATGACATTCACAGAGTTAGTGCTGGACAGTCAAGGTCAGCTGGTGCAGCTGAATAGGCTTCCTGGGGGCAATGAGGTAAGTGCAAAGAAACTAGAAAGCATGTCTTCGTACGGCCTTCGTATATACAGCACTAGCCAGATGCCAAGAAAACCACTTGGCCAAGAAATGGGTGAAACACAGATACAATTCGGGCAGCACGGTGGTGCAGCTGCCTGACAGCGCCAGGGACCCGGGTTCGATCCTGACTATGGATGCTATGTTCTTCCTATGACTGCATGGGTTTTCTCCGGGTGATTAATACCACGAGTCGGTTCACTCACCAGCTGTTGCAGAGTTGATCTGTCAGCTATTTTCTTGTGGACTCTTCCAGTGTGGTTACTGCTGGGGGTACCAAAATACTCTGGGTGATGAACATTAGGATGCGCCCACCCACAGGAACTGGGTGCCCCAACTGCTTTGGTTGTTCAGCGTGGAGGAGCATTGACGGAACATCTGAGGGAGAATGATCGCTGGTTAAGGTGATGTTTCCTTGCCTATGTTTGATCTGATACCGTGAGACTTCATGGGGTGTGGAGTCAATGTTGAGTAGCCCCAAGACATCTGCGCATGTCAGTTCACAGCCTCCTTTGGTGAATCTGTAGTTGATGTGATAGGTTGCACTCAGAGATTCTTTGAAGGAGTCATGCATTTTTGACTGTAAGGTATGATTCAGTGAGGTTGACTTGTAAAGAGCTGTAACATTTAGACATCAGACTAGAACGATTCCAGCTGAGCCGCGGCCGCATCCCAAAGGCAGGCCTGGCTCGCCCGCCGCGGAACCGGGAACCCGCCCGGAGAGGGAAGCTGCAGAGAGGAGCATGGAGGGAGATGGCGGCAGACGCTGGGAAGTACCGGAGGTGGGGGGGGGGGTGGGGGTCTTGAATATAGACTTAGTGGGCTGTCCTATACATTCAGTACTAACTGGGGGATTATGCTTATGTACGGTGATAGACTTGCTGAGCTGTATGGAAAAATTGTCTTTCACTGTGCCTTGGTACTCATGATATTAAAGAAACCATTGAACCGTTGAGATGTTGGTGAGGAGAACTTTGCAAGGTCAATTGGGCTGGAAGCGATTGCCGTGCCTGAATTTGATGCCTTGTTTGACGATGGTCCATTTGATTTTATTCTTTATCTCTTTCAATGCCATGGGTGTGGTATAGTTGAGTGGCTTGTTAGTCTACTTTAGAGGGCACTTCAGAGTCAACTATATTGGTGGATGTACAGGTCAGACTGTGTAAGATTGGCAAATTTCCTTCCCTGCAGAATATTATAAACGCAAGACTAATTAGATGTGGAAAAAGTGTGTGATGAATTTTGAAATCGGAATTTTCTAAAATAATTCATTCTCATGTGCATTTTGCCACAGGAAAAAGGTTTCCTCATAATTTAGATAAGTCTGTTTTTCTGTTCTTGTGCTGATAATTTTGTTACAGTTTGAAAAAGAGATGTGGACATAAGACACTGCTGGTAGCTACTACCTTCATGAAGGTTGAACTTCACTCTCTTACAGAGTATTTCTGCCAGTGGTAACTACTGCAGATTGGCTCGGTTACAAGCGTTTCACCTCTGTAGAATGCACTGTCCTCAAGAGTTGGTTCACAGACGAGTGCACATAAACCAGAGTTTGCATGACTCAGAAAATGTATTTCAATGGAGTTGTCTTTTGAGTGGAATGTTAAACCAAGGCCCATCAATAGCAAACAGATGGTATTTGTAAAGGCAAGTATTTCTCCAGACTCTGTCTGAAGAAGGATCTCGACCCGAAACGTCACCTTTTCCTCTTCTCCAGAGATGCTGCCCGACTAGCTGAGTTACTCCAGCTTTTTGTTTATAGCCTTCCTGAGATGAGTAAAAAACCGGAACAGAACAGAACAGACTCATGTAAGGATTCCATTCATGAGGAATGTTCGTAACTCAATATTTCCTTAAGTCTGAAACCAACAATTTCCTTAAAACAATTAAATAGCCATTGTTCAATATAGTTGAATCCCCTTCTCAAATTACTGCTTTGTTTTCTCTCAGCACTTTATATAGGTTTAGGTTTATTGTTGTCACGTGTGCTTAGGTACAGTGAAGAGCTTTGTTTTGCATGCTTTACAACCAAATCTGATAACACTATACATAATTACAATCAAGTCAAACCTAAGTGGAATAGGTAGAGCAAAGGGGAAGATACAGTGTGCAGAATATAGTTCTCAGCGTTGTAGCGCAATGTCACAGTCCTATGTCTGCAATGAGTTTGAGGTGAATCGAATAGTACCCCAGCTTATGGTGGGCTGATAACTGAGGGGAAGAACCTGTTCCTGCATCGAGCTGTTGTCCATTTTCTACAGCTACCAATATCGCAACGCTCTGCATACACTTCCTGTACTTCTTTCATTTCATCCACAGCACCCACTATAGAACGTATACTGTATCCAGTCGTTAATGAATACAATTAAACGTTTTGACATTATTTGTTAGGCTAACAGAGCATTTATGGGAGAATTTACATAAAGTCAGATATCTGTGAGTCAGGTCTCTCAGAATCCAGGGAGTCTCTGTATGCCAAGTCTTAACTTGATTGATTGAAAGATACAGCATAGAAACAGGCCATTCCACCCAGTGAGTCTATGCTGACCATCGATCACCAGTTCACACTAGTTCTATGTTATCCCACTTTCTCAACCCTCCCTACACACTCGGGGGAATTTAAAGAGGCCAATTGACCTACAAACCTTTACATCTTTTGGGAGCAATCCGGAGCACCTGGAGGAAACTCACTCAGTCACACGGCAACATGCAAATTCCATACAGATAACACCCAAGGTCAGGACCGAACCCGGGTCTCTGGCGCTATGAGGCAATGTCTCTACCAGTTGCGCCATTGCGCCTCCAAATTTGCCCATTGTAGTAATAATTAAATTGTAGCAAGATTCCGCTTTCCACTTCACTTTCCTTGCATAAAATACAAAGCATCTTTCGCTGTCTTAATCATTGTGCTTTCATATTAATTTTCAGTGACCCTGTTTGACTACAGTTTGGCTGTTCAAACCCTGTTTGACTCACCTCTGCCTCATTGAGGACATTGGACTTTTAATAAGGAAATGATGTGTAACAATGTTGAGAACAATATTCTGCACTTTGTATCTGCCCCTTTGCCCTACCTATTGTACTTGTGTTGGAACTAAGTGTATCTATGTGTGGTACATCTAATCTGTTTGGATATGTCAAAGGATGTTTGGCGCATCAAGTCTGCTCCGCCATTCAATGATGGCTGATCTACCTTTCCCTTTCAATCCCATTCTTCTGCCTTCCCCCATAACCCCTGACACCCTTACTAATCAAACACTAGTATTTATTATTGCTGGATTTTTAAGTCCTTCTAACAAGAGTGAATAACCTTTTTCCCCCCATATTGTAGTCTACCTGCACTGCGCAACCTCTCTGCATAGTCTTCATAACTAACTTTTCCACCTGCTATCATGAGCAATTTTTAATGTGATATCATCAGTCCCTTTACCAACAGCAGTCCCAATGCTGCAGGCATTTATTCTGCACTCGGTATCTTCCCTTTGCTCTATCTATTGTACTTGAGTTTGCCTTGATGGCATTTTGTGAGGTATATCTGATCTGTTTGGATAGCATACAAAACAAAGCTTTTCACTGTGCCTCAGTACATGTGGCAATAATAAACCTAACTCTAAACTTTCATCCAAGGGCCAAATTTGCCTCGCAATGTTTGAAAGAATTTTGAGGGAAAGTACTTCTGGGTGGGAATGGAATTTAGTTGAAAATAGCAATATTTGTGCATTATCGGATGGTAAGAATGACATTGAATGGGATGTAATAGGATTTGTTTTCTTATAAGAGAGTAAATGGGCCAAAGGAACCATGTGAATGGTAATCATCTCAAAAGCTTTGAAAGCATCACAAAAACGATCATCCCTCTTGGAAACAGGTCTACAGTCAGCTTCTCAATTCAGCTTCTCCTGCTTTACGCAATCCTGATTCTCTTAGTATTGGGGTCAAATTATAATTTCTAATTGCTGAGTTTTATTTACAATGGTTACTAAAAGGATTTGTTCCACTGCTTGTTTGCCAAAGCATAGTCTGGCAACATCGCAAAAACTGAGGCTTAATTTTTATCTTGTTAAATGTGAGAAACCGATCATTTTAGTTCGAGTGTTTTAAATCTTAGCCGCACAACATAATTTTCCAACAAGTTCCTCGATCTCGAGACCATTTTTCGTGTACTTGCTTATCCCCTTAAGTACTTTAATATTAATCCCACGTCCGAGCGCTGTATGTTTGCGAGGAAGTGAAACCAGCCACACAATCTCCATTCTGTGTTGCGGTTGATGAAAGCTCGGAAAATGGTCTATTCCCAAAGGAGTCGGGTTTGCCCCTGGTTGAAATTACCAGCTGCACCGCACTGCCTGGGCTTGAACATGTACCTCTCTCTCTGATGCTGTGCAAGCAGTATATAACACGATGCTTAAAACATCTCAACAACTCAAATAGGATTTGGTGTTGTAATTAAAGAGAGAAGCTTCGGGTAGAAAGAACTCATTTATAAAATAGAGCTTAGTTTATGCCGCTAGTGATGTAATTAATGAGCAAAGCAGTCTTTTTTGATAGAAAAATAAGGAGGAAAAAGTCATGTTTAACCCTTTAAAGGCCATGTCCTTTATTTTTTTTGTTTCCGTTATATCTACAATGAATAATGCACAAAACAATGTTACAGTTAGATTAAACTCGCGCCTGATATCATTGACATCTGTTCATGTGAAATTTATTCATTGCCTTCTTTAAGAATAGTGTTGAACTGTATATGTTAAAGGCTACCAATTTCTTAAAATAGTGAGACTATGGAATTTTGTACCAGTATATCTTGTGTTAATTTTCCTGCTCCAAGACAATTTCAACACAGGAATATTGTTTCCCCCATTAATGAAGATCACAGCGTATTGGACAGCTAAAACAAAGATTTCCTCTCATTCATTTTTCAAAATATGCTGCTTCTCCAAGTCTTTAATTTTCGGTAACATTCCGAAACAGCAAATTATGGGAAAACTACTAGTTAATTTAAAACAGTGTGGTGATGAAGTTCATCTTTTAGCGGCCTAAGCTCTGGACCAGTAATACTAAGACACAAGTTGAAATCTTTTTAGCTGCAGGGAAATTTAAGGTCAATTAATGAAAGAAATTTGGATTTAAAGCTGGTATCCAGGAAGCCACCAACTGTTGGGAAAGCACACACGATGCTGGGGTAACTCAGTGGGTCAGGAAGCATCGCTGGAGAACATGAATAGGTGATGTTTCGGGTGGAGATCTGATATTTATTTACCCTGTCTAGACCTGCTGAGGTTTGTAGGGTATTTTTTCTAGAATCATAACAACGACACACTAAGTTTCTGGATTCCAATCGTTGGAAAAACTCATGTGGTTTACAAATATTCTTCAGAATAAGAAATCTTATCTTAATACCTGCCTAAATCTGCTGAGGTTGGCAGGGTATTTTCCAGAATCATGCCATAAGATGGATTTGTAAACAGCTCACAAAATTTCTAGATTCAAGTTAGACCTGACCTACACCACTAACTTAGTGCAGAAAACATGTGTAACTCCCTCCTTTCAAAATAATTTTAGGCCCCTTAATATACAATCCTGATTTACCTCGAACCATGGCATAATTTTCTGACTATTTTGAACAAACTATGCTGCAGTTCCTTTAACTGGTGATGCTAAACAAAGTCTTTGCTTCTTGGTCTCTGGTTAATGTGACAAGGAGGCAAGTTTAGTACGCCGCTCCTTATTGCAGTCATGTTTTCTCACAATGGTTGCAAAGTGCCCTGTAGAGTCTACTTGTTCTTGTCTTGTCTTTTGGGTAGTTTTAGTACCTCTATGCAAATGGAAAAAAAACATATTTCAGTTGAACAGGCTCTTCATTCTCCACTTTATATTTTATGGTTATCTCTACAAATGCAGATGAAAGTTATTTAATCTTAAAAATAAGAATATGACAGCAATGTGGAAATTGAACAACATTTTTCCTTGTACTAAAGCTATCAATTGTTTGCCTGAGTAAACATGTTATTTCATTCAAAGTGCTTTATTTTTATTTGCTATAAATTTAGTTTAGTTTATTATCACGTGTACCGAGGAACAGTGTAAAGCTTTGTTGTTGTGTGCTGTCCAGTCAGCAGAAAGACTATACATGATTACAATCAAGCTGCCCACAGTGAACAGATACAGCATAAAGGGAATAATGTTTAGTGTAAGATAACGTCCAGTAAAGTCCGAATAAAGATAGTCCGAGGGTCTCCAATGAGGTAGACGGTAGGTCAGGACTGCTGACTAGTTTAACGATAGGATGGTTATAGGATATTATGGGAGGAGGTAAAGGAGGAGATGGGTCAGAGAGAGCTAAAGGCAGGACTGCCATTTCTGCAATGTGCAGAGAGGTTGATACATCAGAGTTGTAGATGGTGAGCTGGATGGAGCTACAGAGATAGCACACATCTTAAGCTAAGTTTGACAGATGCATAGAAGGCATTTTATCGGGATGCATTACAGCATGGTTTGGGAACAGCTCCATCCAAGACCGCAACAAATTGCAGAGAATTGTGGACCATCAAACAAATCTACCTCCCTTCCATTGACTCGATCTACACTTCACGTTGCCTAGGCAAGGCCAGCAGCATAATCAAGGACAAGTCTCACTCCGGTCACTCCCTCTTCTCCCCTCCCATCAGGCAAGAGGTACAGGAGTGTGAAAATGCACACGTCCAGATTCAGGGACAGTTTCTTCCCAGCTGTTATTAGGCAACTGAACCATCCTATCACCAACTAGAGAGCGGTCCAAAGCTACATTTACCTAATTGGAGACCTTGGACTATCTTTTATCGGACTTTACTGGACTTTATCTTACACTAAATGTTATTTTCTTCATCACGTTATTGCTCAATTGTAATCATGTATTGTCTTTCCGCTGACTGGATAGCACGCAACATAAGTTTTTCACTGTACCTCGGTACACGTGACAATAAACTAAACTGAACTTTGGGATTCTGCGACTGTATGAACCAGTTTAACAGTGAACCTGCTTGGGATACAGTGAGATGACATTTAAACAGTATGAGAGCTGATCACTGATCATTTTTTGTCAAAGATTTTCATATTACCTATTGTAAAGTTCACCTTATCATGATTGTAAATGTTAACAACACAAAGCTTAGTAATTTAAGAAAATAACTGCAGATGCTGGTACAAATCGATTTATTCACAAAATGCTGGAGTAACTCAGCAGGTCAGGCAGCATCTCGGGAGAGAAGGAATGGGTGACGTTTCGGGTCGAGACCCTTCTTCAGACTGATGTCGGGGGTGGGACAAAGGAAGGATATAGGTGGAGACAGGAAGATAGAGGGAGCTCTGGGAAGGAGGAGGGGAAGGGAGGGACAGAGGAGCTATCTGAAGTTGGAGAAGTCGACGTTCATACCACCGGGCTGCAAACTGCTTAGTAAAGCTTAGTAAACAAAGCTTAGTAACATTGCCCAGTGAAAAATATGGTCCTATATGTACTTGGCCCATACAGAGCAAAATGTTCCCATGGTTTAAAGCACTATTACATCTGTGGGTCAGAAAACTTCATTGGATCTCCCAGACAATTATTACTGAAAATCTGTTTTTCCTTCACATAGTGCTAGTCTCATTGAATGGACCAGTGCTTTTCCTGTTGACAAAAAATGTGCCGGTACACTTATCAATTAACCTACTTTTATCAAGATTTTCCTTGCACCAATACGCTCCCAATCATATTCTGTTTTGGTTTTGTGACAAGCCAACTTCTAATTTCATAAATGAATTAGGGCAGCACGGTGGCATAGCTGTAGAGCTAGTGCCTTGCAGCGCCAGAGACCCGGGTTCGATCCTGACTACGGGTGCTGTCTGCATGGAGTTTGGACGTTCTCGCCGTGACCAGTGCGCGTTTTTCCCGAGATCTTCGGTTTCCTCCCACACTCCAAAGACGTACAGGTTTGTGGGTTAATTGGCTTGGTGTAAATGTTAAATTGGCCCAAGTGTGTGTAGGGTAGTGTTAGTGTGCGGGGATCGCTGGTCAGTGCGGACTCGGTGGACTGAAGGGCCTGTTACCGCGCTGTATCTCTAAACTTAACTAAACCAATAACTAAAAAGTAAAACTCAAATAAACGTTTAAACATTGAAAAATAACACTCTAAAAATGTGAAAATCTAGTTTTTAACTTTTGAGGAGCCGGTATGCCGTACTGGTGCATGCTGTTACAAAAATGCACAGGAATTAAGTGAGATTAACAGTGGCCGATTAATACTTTGATATAAGGCCACGCATTTTCCAGCTGCACCTTTTTATTGTTCCTCTAGGTGGCACATCACCCCACTAAAGGTTGAATTACCTGCAGTTTCATTTTATTCTTGTGTTTAGTTTAGTTTAGAGATACAGTGTGGAAACAGGCCCTTCGGCCCACCGAGTCGGCACCAACCAACGATTCTCCATAGTTCTATTCTACACCCTAAGGACAATTTACAGAAGCCATTTAACCTTGATACCTGCAGGTCACTGGAGTGTGCAAGGAAACTGGAGCACTCGGAGGGGAGTACGTACAAACTCTGTACAGACAGCACCAGTAGTCAGGATGGAACCTGGATCTCTGGCGCTGTGAGGCAGCAACTCTACCACAGCGCCACCGTGCTGCCGTTTAATACCTCTGGGAACATTAGCTAACGTGGTATATTTCTAGTCTGAGAAAGGCTTGTGACCCATAGCGTCACCCATCCGTTTACTCCTGACCCGCTGAGTTACTGCAGCACTCTGTGTCTATCCACAAAGTTTGCCATTGATCATTTCTTCCCCAGATTGGTATGGTGGCCTGGATGATGCACCTAAAGTCACCAGAATGCTCGGAAGGCCGCGACATCATCGTCATCAGCAACGACATCACTCACAAGATCGGGTCCTTTGGGCCGCAGGAGGACTTCTTGTTTCTCAGAGCTTCTGAGTTTGCTCGGACCAAAGGCATCCCGCGCATTTACATAGCGGCAAACAGTGGAGCGAGGATAGGACTGGCGGAAGAAATCCGGCACATGTTTCACGTGGCCTGGGAAGATGCTGCTGACCCGTACAAGGTAGGTGTGAGCCTGGAATAGGTAACTATGGCTGACGGGTAGAGTTGTACTTGGCTCAACCTGTTATGGTGTTCAAATCAATGAATTTCCTCCAGCTGTATCACTGCTGAAATGCTAGCAGTGATATTCTCACTGCAATATCGGGCTTGGTGGAATGTTTCAGATTGTTTTAAAACATCTACTCAAAAGGCCTTGTGGTGGCCAGCAATGTTGGAGTGCACTGTTGGAGGTCAGGGTGTACTGTCAGAGCACGAGAAGGGTGCACTGTTGGGGCACACCATTGGGGTGCCCAGTTAGGGTACACTGTCGAGGCACACTGTAGGGGTACACTCGGAGTGCACTGTAGAGGTATACTGTTGATGTGCACTGATGGGGTATACTGTCGGAGTGCACTGTCGGAGTGCACTGGAGGGGTGCACTGGAGGAGTACACTGTCGGAGTGCACTGTCGGAGTGCACTGGAGGGGTGCACTGGAGGAGTACACTGTCGGAGCGCACAGTCGGGGTACACTGTCCGAGTGTACCGTTGGGGTGTGCTGTGAAGGCGCGCTGTTGGGGGTTGGGGTACACTGTCGGGGTGCAAACTCTGTACAGACAGCACCAGTAATCAGGATGGAACCAGGGTGTCTGGCGCTGAAAGGCAGCAACTCTACCGTGCCACCCTGCTATCTGTGAACATGTATAGAGAGCACTGGTTCACAATGCATTGCACATTTTAGCTAGTTGTACTCAAATCGCTAAACACCTAGAATTAATTTGACATTTTTACTTGTAAATTTATTGGGATAGTTTATCAGGATATCCACTGAGATGTTTCGAGAGAAGTGGTGTGAACAGTGGCACAGCACATAGAGCTGCTGCCAAATAGCGCCAGAGACATGGGTTCGATCCTGTCATCGGGTGTTGTCTGTGTGAGTATGCACATTCTCTCTTTGACTGCGGGTTTCCTCCTGATGCTCCAATTCCTTCCATCATCCCAAAGACGTGCGGGTATGTTGGTTAATTGGCATTTGTAAAATTACCCCTGGTGTGTAGGCACTGGATGCGAAAGTGTGATAACATAGATCTCAAGTGAAGGGGTGATCGATGGTCAGTGAGGACTCAGTGGGCCAAAGAGCCTGTTTCCATGCTGTATCTTTCAATCAATCAATTAATTAACCACTTTGTTGTGATCGTTTGAGTAAATATGACAACCAATTTCATGGGACTCTACAAACACTACTGTCTTTTTAATCTTTGATTGTTACTTTGCATGTTTTATTTAAAAACTTCAAAAGCCTAATAGTAGCATGTATATACTTTCATAATTCAAATGGAAAAAAAACGATGAGAAACCTGTGTTTGTAAGTAGAAACTTTGCAGCTAGAGGCTGCTCTGCAATCATGAATATCAGCTGTGAGTCTGGGCTGCACTGGTTTATTGTTCAGAAGTGCTCATTGTCTTGTGTATCTGCAGGGATACAAGTACCTGTACCTCACACCACAGGACTACAAGAAGGTCAGTGCACTGAACTCTGTCCACTGTGAACACGTTGAGGATGAAGGGGAATCAAGGTAAGCTTCACTGTGACATTGAAGTAACAAAGACTGCATTGACGTGTAGTATCAGATGTATTCTTTCCACTTCCATCTGTGAAAAAGCACTTAATACAATTTTGATGTTGCTGCTTTTCCAAATACACCTCTGGTATTAATTTAGTTTATACCGAGGTACAGTGAAAAGCTTTTTTGGAGCGTTCTGTCCAGTCAGTGGAAAGACTGTACATGATTACAATCAAGCCATCCACACCGCAGAGATATAGGATAAAGGAAATAACGTTTAGTGCAAGATAAAGTCTGACTAAAGATAGTCCGGGAGTCCCCAATGAGGCACACCGTAGCTCAGGACCACTCTGTAGTTGGTGATAGGATGGTTCAATTGCCTGATAACGACTGGGAAAAAATTGTCCCTGAATCTGGGGGTAATGAAAACCTAAAGAGGTGGCTGAGGCTTTGCAAATCAATTGATAGTTGATTTAAAATATCTACAGAGGATTGTACAATTTTATATTGTGGTTATTCCTCATATATGCAGATTTCACATTTCCTCAGCAAGGATCTTTCTTTGGTGCATCTTATCCAGCGTGCAGTATTCCAGATTGACAGGCTGTAGCTTTCATTCCATCTTGCTGTTTGCCTCCCTTGTGGAAAGGTTCACAGCAAGGTGGTGTAGGAATTTATACCGAGGAAGAGGACTCTATCTGGCAGAGTCGAAACTTGCTGCCTGGTATTTTATTGAATATTGGATAGAGGAAAATACCGTTGTAGTTGAACAGTTCACTAATTTTAATTCACTCAATCTGAGTGTTTCTGCTGGCATTGAACCAAAGGAGCCTCATTAAGTCCTGCTCACCATATCACCAGGAAGGATAGGTGTTAGTAATCGACTTAACAATGTCATAGAGTCATACAGCACAGAAGCAGCCCAACTTGCCCTTGCCGACCAAGATGTCGCGTCTAGACTAGTCCCACCAGCTCGTGTTTGGCCCATGTCCCTCTAGTTTGTATTAGAGTTTAGTTTATTGTCACGTGTACCGAGGTACAGTGAAAAGCTTTTTTGCATGCTAACCAGTCAGTGGAAAGGCCAAACATAATCACCATCGAGCCATCCACAGTGTACAGATACATGATAACGGAAATAATGTAAATAACTGAGTGCAAGGTAAAGTCCAGTAAAGTCTGATCAAAGATAGTCTGAGGGTCTTCAATGAGGTAGATAGTGGTTCAAGACTGCTCCGATCTCTTCCCAATCCATGTCCAAATGTCTTATAAATGTTGTTATAATACCTGCTTCAACTTCCTCCCCTGGCAGCTCGTTCTGTATATCTGCCTCCCTCTGTGTTAAAAACTCCCCCCCCCCCCTGGGTTCCTATTGATTCCTTCCCCTATCGAAGTCTGAAGAAGAGTCAAGACCCGAGACGTCACCTGTCCTTTTTCTCCAGTGATGCTGCCTGACCCACTGAATTACTCCAGCACTTTGTGTCTGTCTTTGGTATAAACCTGCATCTGCAGTTCTTTGTTTCTGCAGGTTCCTGGCTAATGCCATCTGAAGGTGATAATGGCTTCTTGTTCCATAGGTATAAAATAACAGACATCATTGGAAAAGAAGAGGGCCTGGGGGTTGAAAACCTTCGAGGATCAGGAATGATAGCAGGAGAATCATCCTTGGCTTACGACAAAATTATCACCATGAATTTGGTATGTCTCTGAAAGTCTTGTCAAAGAATATGTATCTGTGTTGCTGGGTGTTGGTTTGGGTTTGGTCAGAATGAAATCAGGTGGTTGATCACTTCAATTCACACTTCTTGGATTTGAACACCTCATCAATGGAGATGCAATTGGATGAAAAGTGCTGATGGGCTCTGCCTGTGATGGGAATATGATGTTTTTAAATTAAATCAGGATTGAACTAATCTCAAATATCTCAAGGAATAAACGTTTGTCTTGTATTATTACTATGTATCCTTGATTTAGTTTAGTTTAGAGAAATAGCGTGGAAACAGTCTCTTCCGCCCACTGAGTCCGCGCTGACCGGCAATCACCCATACACTAGTTCTATCCTACACACTAGGGACAATTTACAGAAGCCAATCAACCTGCAAACCTGCACGTCTTTGGAATGTGGGAGGAAAACTGGAGCACCCGGAAGAAACCCGCAGGGTCACAGGGAGAACAAACAAACTCTGTATAGAAAGCACCTGTAGACAGGATTGAACCCGGGTCTCTAGCGCTGCAAGGCAGCAGGTCTACCGCTGCGCCATTGTGCTGCCCCAAAAATGCTGCATGATTTGAGGTCGTGCGGTCTCCTTCCAGCTTTCTTCCCCCTCCCACAATCAATCTGAAGAAAGGCCCCGACCCGAAATGGCACATATCCATGCTGCCTGACCCGCTGAGTTACTCCAGCACTCTGTCTTTTTTTTCCCCTTGGGATTTACTAGTTCTTCCAAGTGAGCCCAATTATTTTACGAAGCAGCTAATTGTTTTTCTCCGAGACTGCTTGATTCAATGGTCACTGGTGCTTTATTTGTCACATGGGCAACTGCACAGGGAAATTCTTTTGCATGTTTACAATTGTGTCGCTGCCATGTTTTGACGCCATTTCCAAAGTCCGATCTGCCCGCGTGCGCTCGGTCTACCGGAGCGGTTCCTGATCCAGGCGAGCCCCAGGTACGTGCAGGCCCTCTCTCCGCCACCTTCAACTCGGCCCATGAACCAACCTCCCTCTCCTCTCCTCGCCTGGCCATCTTTGTGTGCTGGGGCCGCCTCCTGCAGCTGACCTTGAAGGCGTTGGTGGCATTACCCCGGTTCTCCCTCCTTCCGGCCCACTCCTCGCTTCCAGCTGCTGCCTCCCCGTACCGCCAACCACGCCTTCGTGCGGGCTCCGCCCACCAACGAGCCTTTGGCCTCGGAAAGGCCTAACTGTTAGCAGATATCCCCATTCCAGCTAAAACCTGTTTTAACCCTTACATTGCACCTTCTCAAATGAATTCAGGTAATCCACTGTGCTTCTCATTACTCTTTGTGTGGTTTTACTGTGCACAAATGGTTATTGCATTAAAAAAAACGAAGTGCAAAATTTACTTGGAGCAATGTGCCAACTATTCAAAGCCTTCAATTAGACAAGTCGTTGGATGTGGGGAAGAACAGTTATCTGATCACAGTGTCTGATGTAGGTCACTTGCCGTGCGATTGGTATCGGTGCATACCTTGTCAGACTGGGACAGAGAACTATCCAAGTGGAAAACTCGCACATCATTTTGACCGGAGCTGGAGCCTTGAACAAGGTAAGATCAAGCCTTCTCATTGATAAATCTCTGTCACTGGCAATCTTTCCCGAGATAACACTCTGTACACTGTAGCTTTCACCCGAAGACCAATATAGTGTCGACTTCACAAATAGAAATACAATATTTTTATTTCGAATGTTTGAATTATTTGCACAAAACTCAGATTTTTGAGAGACAGTGTTTTTTAGATCTCTACTTAATGAAAACATCTCCTAATAATCTCTAAGGTAGGTTGTACAGCAATACAATTAGATAGAGCTCTAGGGGCTAGTGGAATCAAGGAATATGGGGAGAAGGCAGGCACTGATTGTGGATGATCAGCCATGATCACAATGAATGGCGGTGCTGGCTCGAAGGGCCAAACAGCCTCCTCCCTCATCTATTTTCTATGTTTACAATAAAAATAGTAGAATGCAATTTAGTTTAGTTTAGAGATTTAGTGTAGTTTAGAGATGCAGCACGGAAAGGGGCCATTCGGCCCATTGAGTCCGCACCGACCAGCGATCACCATACACCAGCACTATCCAACACATCAGGGACAATGTATAACTAACAGTAGCCAATTAACCTCTAAACCTGCACATCTTTGGAATGTGGGAGGAAACCTGAGATCCCAGAGAAAGCCCACTCGGTCACAGAAAGAACGTTGTTATACCAAGAAATCAGGTTTTTTCTTTTGCACTAGTATTATGATTATTAATTTTTTGAGTTTTTGATGATTATATATTATCTGTGTGTTTTGCGTTTACACACCTACATTTACCTGCTTCTGCAAGTAAGAATTTGATTGTTCTGTTGTTGGTACAAACAAACTGCAATTAAACACGCTTGACTCTTGAGCTTGAGCACTTCTACGTGCTCATGGAACAACTATAACAGGTATAACAGAGCTTTATTTGTCGTTCGGTACCGAAGTACCGAACGAAACTACATAGCAGTCATAGAAAAAAAAAGAACACAAGACACATAACCCCAACACAAACGTCCATCACAGTGACTCCAAACACCCCCTCACTGTGATGGAGGCAACAAAACTTCCACTCTCTTCCCCACGCCCACGGACAGACAGCTCGTCCCCGACCGACCCGCACAGTCCCCGCACCGGGCGCTGAAACGTCTCGCGGCCGAACCGGGCGATGAAAGGCCCGCGACCAAACCTTGCGCAGCTAAGTCCCGTGGTCGAGCCGCACCGGGCGATGTCAAGTCCGCAGCCGAGCCGCACCAGCGATGAAAAGCCCCGCAGCCGAGCTGCACCGGGCGATGTTAAGCCCCGCAGCCGAGCTGCACCGGGCGGTGTTAAGTCCAGCGGCCAAGCCGCACCGGGATGTAAAGTCCAGCGGCCAAGCCGCACCGGGATGTAAAGTCCAGCGGCCAAGCCGCAGCGGGCGATGTTAGGCCCCGCAGCCGAGCCGCACCCTGCGCCGTGAGGAAGAGAAAAGTTCCCCCCCCCACACCCACCCACACCACCACCCCCTCCCACACATACACAACCAAAAAAATATATATAAAAACCATCCCAACACCGACACACAACAAAAAAAAGACGGACAGACTGCTAGTCAGCCGCTGCCGTTAGGCGCCGCCACGTGAGGATGTTGCAGAATGGGATGTTTACATTATTCCACATAAACAAAATAAGTTAAGATGTTTTAATTCAATGATAAGTTATACAGTTTACAGACATTCCACCACTTTCTTGTGTATAGTGTTTAGTTTAGAGATACAGCATGAAACAGGCTCTTCGGCCCACCGAGTCCATACTGACCATCGATCATCCTTTCACACCAGTTCGATGTGGTCTCACTTTCTCATCTGCTCACTACACACTAGGGGCAATTTACAGAGGGCAATTAACTTACAAACTCACACATCTGTGGGATGTGGGAGGAAACCGGAGCACCTGGAGATAACCCACGCGGTCACAGGGAGAACATACAAACTCTGTACAGAGAGCAGCTGTAGTCAGGATTGAACCTGGGTCTCTGGTGCTGTGATGCAGCAACTCTACCGTTACGTGATCATTATGTGACTTCGTAGAGTTGTGTGACAGAGTGGTGAATGAGCAGTGGGTATTTCCTTAACTGACCCCACAGTATCGTCACTTAGGATTAAATGTGTCATTACGTAGCCATTCATTTGATTTTAACGAGTTTTGAAACTAACTGTGTGTTTTAGATGGTGTTTAATAAATTGAAAAACATTTATAATTTATTGAATACATTATGATTATGGTGCTTAATCATAATTATGCACCATTATTATGCTTGACCTTTCCTTCCAAGATTTGGTGTTTTTGACCACTGCATTTGCTAAACTGGACAACACTGGATTAGATGATATTAGCTAATAGGAGAGGTTGGACAGACCTGGATTGTTTTACCTGGAACACCGGAGGTTGAGGGAAGACGTGATAGAAATGTGTGAAATTTTGAGTGGGGTAGATAGGGTCGACAGTCAGAACCTTTATCCCAGGGTGGAAATGGTGAAGTCAAGAGCATTGGCTTAAGTTGAGAAGATCAAAGTTTAAAGGGGATATGCCAGGGCAAGTTTTTTACATAGGTGGCGGGTGTCTGGAAGGCTCTGTCTGGGGTGATGGTGAAGGTAGATATGATAGTGGCATTTAAGAGGCTTTTGGATAGGCACGTGTAGGTAATGGAGGGATATGGATCACGTGCAGGTAATGGAGGGATATGGATCACGTGCAGGTAATGGAGGGATATGGATCACGTGCAGGTCATGGAGGGATATGGATCACGTGCAGGTCATGGAGGGATATGGATCACGTGCAGGTCATGGAGAGATATGGATCACGTGCAGGTCATGGAGGGATATGGATCACGTGCAGGTAGTGAAAGAAGGGATCTACCAAAATTACCCTTGAACTAGTTGCTTTATATTTGGAGATTATTTAGAGAAAAAAATAGGTGCAGGAGTAGACCATTTGGCCCTTTGAGCCAGCACCACCATTCAATATAATCATGGCTGATCATCTAAAATCAGTACCCCGTTCCTGCTTTTTCCCCATATCCCTAGATTCCTTTAGCCCTAAGAGCTAAACCTAACTCTCTCGTGAAAACATTAGAGAAGATGCAATAGTTTTAACAATTTCCCTGTTCGTATCTTTATTAGATCCTGGCATCATTAGTGAGAAATTATCCAGGGTGACGTCCAGAAAAGACAAAGTACAAATGATTTTGCTTTGTATACCCTTGGGACTTTGGTGCTGCTGTTCTACCAGATTTTCCAGACCATTGGATGTTACATCTATGAATACCCAGACATGATTTCTTTCTCTTTTTTATGTTAAACATTAATATAGTTCAAGTTCAAGATAAACTAACCTCATCTGCCTTGACATGGCACATTCTCTGCAAATTCGTGTGCCTATCTAAAAGTCTCTTTTAACTCCACTACCGTAATTGCCACCACCTCCACCACCACCACCACCCCCCCAGGCAGCATGTTCCAGGTACCAACCACCCTATGTTTAAGGAAAAAACTTGCCCCCACTCATCTCCTTTAAGCTTTACTCCTCTCACCTTAAAGCAATGCCTTTTAGTCTTTGACATTTCCACCCTATTCTATCCATGCTTCTGTCTGAAGAAGGGTCTCGACCCGAAACGTCACCCATTCCTTCTCTCCTGAGATGCTGCCTGACCTGCTGAGTTACTCCAGCATTTTGTGAAATAAATACCTTCGATTTGTACCAGCATCTGCAGTTATTTTCTTATACTATCCATGCTTCCGATAATTTTATAAACTTCTATCAGGTCTCCCCTCAACCACCGACATTCCAGAGAAAACAATCCAAGTTTGTCCGACCTCTCCCTGTAGCTAGTGCCCTCTAATCCAGGCATCATTCTGGTAAACTTCCTCTACACCCTTTCCAAACCCTTCATGTCCTTTCAGGGCGACCGGAACTGCATACAATACTCCAAATGTGTCCTGACCAAAGTCTGTATCATGACTAGGAAAAAAACTGCAGATGCTGGTTTAAATCGAAGGTAGATACAAAATGCTGGAATAACTCAGCAGGTCAGGCAGCATCTCGGAAGAGAAGGAATGGGTGACGTTTCAGGTCGAGACCCGAGATGCTCCCTGACCCGCTGAGTTACTCCAGCGTTTTGTGTCTACCTTCTGTATCATGACTTCCTGACTCAATGCCCCGTCCAATGAGGACGTGTTTATCTTGATTACCAGTCATTATTTATTTCTAATTGAACGATACTGAGAAAGATTATTTTGTCAATATCACATTGCATTTAGTGAAATCTTGCTCGGTGCAAATTAGCTGCCATTATTTTACAGTACAACTGTGAACATGCTTCACAAAGTAGATCATTGATTATAAATGCTTTGGGACATTCTGAAAGGGGCATGGAATGTGTATGGAAATGCAAATATTTTCCTTTAGTTCAGATGTAAAATTATGTTTGCTATGTTTTCTTTAAAAAGCAACCGGAACAAACAATGGGGGGGAAAAAACCTGCGTAGTCAGGTTATAAGCTACCAAGGAATTAATTCAGGAATAATTTTCCTTCAAGTGCTTCTATACCAAAGCACTTTGAAAATGTAATATGTTCCCACATCTGTGAGTTGGGATCCAGTGTTCAGTTCACCCACCGTTACTATCATCAGATAGGTAACAACAGAGGACATGTTACTTATAATACAAAGTGCCAAAGGCAAGGAGATTTCTGATGGAAAGTGGTGGGAAAGAAGGACAAATAAGATTATTTTTAAAAAGTGGAATGTCTTTCCCCTCTTCAAATTGGTGAGTGGCAGGTATGAGGACAAGCTCGGTAACATTGCCAGCGTTTCATGAGGAGGCAGTGAAGGCACAAAGGCTTCATTTTCTTTTGTTTAAAGAAGAAAGCTCTCTTATTCCACTTTAGCAGACCACAGTGCACTCAGTGGGTACAGGTTGCTGCGAATGTGATTTGGTTGGAAATACAACGCCTTCCGAGGCACACAATACGATGCGGGCAATCCGGAGGGAAATGCTCAGCGGCCCGGTGTGTTGTTTTTGCCTCTGTCCCATTAATGTGGAATAGTGACGGTCAAGGGTGCCACTTTCCGCCGGAATTTAGACAGGACTCGCTTTCTGCTTGGCTGAGCCTGTGTCACTGCTCAGTTTGGTGATTCACAGACAGCTAATGTGCAATACAGGCAGCCTTCAGCTGGCCATTATCATTTGCAGACCAGATTATTTTATCAAGGGGGGTGGCGTGTGATCAGTGCTGGAAGTTGCCTAATCACGTTATGTCTGCATTACCTTCTATGTGTCAGTGGTCTGTAACTACAGAACCAAATTGCCGAAAGACACCTAGATTCATTTAGGTGCCCTGTGAACCCTTGCCTATGAGATATGGGCAAGAGAGAGAGGAACGAAATGGATTTTGCTCACATTGAATCAGCTTTAATTTGCTGTTAGAATACTTGCATGCGTAATGAACAGAGAAGGCAAAGTGTCATGGACATCCTTCCATCCCATCTTACAATAAACAGCTGTACGTGGAACATCAACATTTCGATCCCTCTGACCTGTCGGCTTGTGTGAAAATTGAAATAATGATAATGTGCGCCTCAGACTGCATCAAAGTATCAGGACATCAAAGCCAGAAGGCATGAAATGCAAATGATAACATAAAGCAGATGGATTGAGCATGATCGCCGACACAGAATGAATTTCAATACAGCTTGAGATAAATACGTTATCCCAGCATTTTTTTTGTTCTTGCTTCTGACTCCTGACGATATTTTTTTTTCACACTCCAGCAATCACTCGCTCCATCTCTTGCGTTTCAGGTCATGTCGGCACAGCTCCAGTGGAAATAATAGGATATAAACTCGGAGGTTGTTATTTGCATAGAAATAGCATGGAGCCCCAGGCAGTGGAGAGAAGGACAAGGAGATCATTTGTCTAAAATTTTAATGAAAACTTTTGCTGAGGCAGAGGTTTTTCTTCTCTCCCCCCCCCCTCCCCCTCCCCTCCCCATCCCCCCCTTTCTTCCTACTGGTAAATTAACATGGCTCGACTGTTGAATTAGATGATACAGGATAAATTTTAGTGAAGGAATGCAGTGACATGTAAATTGCAATTTGGTTCCAATGATAAAAACTGAAAGGTGGGGAGGAGGGGGGTTGTCGGGTGAGCTGAATGGCATGAATATGTCGCCCTGCTTTTGTCAAACTCAATGCAATCATACATTTTATTTGTGAAGGATTGATGCAGACTTGAATCAGTCTGGTTGGTGTTAAATATTAAAGGTGGCTTTTTATTTTACTTTGTTAAACAGTCACACCTTGGATACGCTGAATGCTGATGCAGTTCAGCCTTTACTCTTTTAAATAATTTTAATTTATATAATTTTGTGTTTTAAGTGCAGAACTTAAAGATTACAACAGAGAAATTTGCTGTCTGTTTTTGCTTATAGTTATTCTGCCTTCTGCTTTTCTTTTTTTAAAAAAGATAATTTAAATTGTTCCTTGCACAGTGCAATCTAACTATTTTAGAGATAAAAAGAAAGCTCTCTTTTTTCTTTTTAAGAGAGAATTATTTATATTTTCAATTTAGCTTCTGTAAAGTTTGGGGGAGTACATGAAGCAGCCCACCTTCTTTCTTTGTGCTGGGTCTTTAGATATTTTGTTCATGTTTATTGACGGTGTTTTGTGGCAATGGAAATTTAATATTTTGGAACAAAACCATCATTTTCTTTGTGTGACTTGCTGTCCTTGAGGTGATGAGACAGAGGCTTGTGACAGCCTTTTTCTGGGGAACCGTGGAGGTGTGAAGATTTGCGTGGTGCCCCCCCCCCCCCCCCCCCCAAAAAAGTGTGTCAGTGCTCACAGAAGTCCCTCGTAAATATTTTCAGGTGGTGTCTGGAAGTATGTCAACATTTGCAAGATATCTCCCACGTCAAAAGCTGTAAAGCCATTACAGTAGGAGATGCTGCAACACATAATTTGATGTCAACCATCTCCTCCCTCGGAGCAGTACTGCTTAAGGCTAGTGATTTACATGGTTTGACATCTCGCGACAAATCAGGAGGTTTTTGCAATCTACTGTGACTAGTGCGATTGTATTAAAATTTCTTAACGGTCTTGTTTCCAGAGCAGAATCTGATCATGACGGCACAGTGCAATATTCCTATTACTGTGTCAATTTAAAAATGTTCCCTCTGGAACCCGTCAAGTCATCAATCTGCGCACTAGGTAAGTGAACTGTTAGTGCATTGGAGTTGACAATAGGTGACCTACAAGGTAACCAGATTTCATTTGACCAGATAGTGAATAGTACCATGACGAGCAAGCATCACTATCTTGTCTTATATCCATGTGTCTCTTTATCTTGGCCTCCTGCATCCAACATGAGAATTTAGTATTTGAATATTAAATGGCAAGGTCAAGGACACAAGGTGTTTGTTTGAGTTTGTTTCTCTTTATTTTGATCTGTCTGTTTGTGATATAATTCTGATATAATTCATCTCCCTGCTTCAATGTTTGGAATTTAGTTAAACACCTTTTACCCTGGTTAAAAAATATCCTAAGTCAATACGTGGATATCTCCCCTCTCCCATCGGGCAGGAGGTATGTTTGAATAGGCATATAGATATGCAGGGAATGGAGGAATACGAGTTATGTGCAGGTAGCTAAGTGTTGGTCTTGGCATCATATTTGGCACAGACATAGTGGGCCGAAGGGCCTGTTCTTGTACTGTGCTGTTCTTGTCTGTTCTATACTAAAGCCTCAAAGCCCGCGCCACTAGACTTAGGAACAACTTCTTCCCAAACTACTTATCAGACTACAAAATGATCCTCCCATAAGTTGGAGAGAGCAATTTCTTCATTGCAAATGCTGGACTTTTTCTCTATTACTGTTCACACTAGAATGGTAGTAAAATTATATTCTGCACTCGGATATTTTGCTCTTTGCACTACCTGTGTGTTTGGCTTGATTGTACACAGGCATGATCTGATTTAATTGGTTAGCACGCAATCAAAAGCATCTCACTGTACCTCGGTACATGTGACATTAATAAACCAATTCCAATACCAATGTTGCGTTAAGCGCAGCAGCTTGATTGTGATCGACTCTTGACACTTCTGTTCCTTGAGCTGCAAAAGGGGATCTTTATCCATTCTTGGGACAACTACTTTTTTAAGTCCTGACCTTTCCCATTCCGAATCTGCTCAATTTCCAGGTTTGACTCTACCTTAAGCTTTTGCCATTTTGGAATTATTTTTCTCCATTGCTTTCCAGTTGATTTCTTCTTCCCGTCAATTCATTTGTCCGCAGGTCAAGCTTTTACCTACTTCACCTTCATTTATCGGACATCTCTGAAATCTTCCTGTACCTCTTTTGCTGATCGAAAACCTTTTTGATCACTTTTACAGTTGTCTCTTAATTCCCACGGAGGCAGGAAATGTGCTCATTTCTTCCTCTGTGAAGCTCCTTCTCTGTTGGTACAAATCGTAAATGCAAATAGTTTTATTAGATTTAAGTAACTGCCAATCAAAATGTCAGGTGTGACCAATGTTGCTGAGATGGATTTTGTGCAACGTGGTTTTGTTAGCATGAGTGATAGAAAGCCAGCCAGTCATGACTCGCCCATTACAATGATCTTTTAACACTTAAGCAGCTAACAAACCAGTTAACCATTCTAAATGTCAGAAATTCTGTGGACTCAGCTATGCAGCAAAGATTTTCAATAATGGCACAGGTTTGGATACATGATCTTCTTTTTTGCCCATAGACATTGTCTGACAAAGTCATATTTTCATGACAATGGCAAGGTTTGTTTCTCGTGCTGATCCAGGTAAATCTGATGAAATTACAGGTACCGATCCCAGGTCGTTTAAAATCCGTTCAGTTTTTCCACTTACCTGGGCAACCATTCCACACCGTTCTCTCGACGACATGAGCGCTGGGGAGTCTGTCACCTCTTCAAGGTATCCAAAGAAATTCACCAGCGGTATTTACCCTCAAAATATTCACTAAACACACATGCCACATACAGTGAAGTGTGGGAAAAAATGACCTTCAAATCATTGCAGTTAGCTTACTTTTTGATTGATTGATTAACTAGAATTGATTGAAAGATACAGCAACGAAGCAGGCCCTTCAACCCACCGAGTCCATGCTGACTATCGATCACCCATTTACACTAGTTCTACGTTATCCCACTTTCTCATTCACTCCCTACACACTTGTGGCGATTTACAGAGGCTATTTAATCTACATGTCTTTGGGATGTGGGAAGAAACCAGAGCATCTAGTGGAAACACACCATCCTACGCACTCAGGACAATTTATAATTCACAGAAGGTCATTAATCTGCAAACCTGTACTTTTTTGGGATGTGGGACGAAACCGGAGCACCCGTGGGCAGCATGGTGGTGTAGCAGTAGCTCTACTGCCTCACAGCGCCAGAGACCCGGGTTCAATCCTGATTACGGGTGCTGTCTGTACGGAGTTTGTACGTTCCCCCGTGACCTGCGTGGGTTTTCTCGGAGATCTGCAGTTCCAGGCCTTGGATTTGTTCTTTAATGGAATGCTAGACTTGTATGAGCCATGTGTTTGTCTGCTTGGGCCTGTTGACATAATTGACATGGAACATAGAACAGTACAGCGCAGAAATAGGCTCTTAAACCCACAGTGTGTGTGTTGAACATGACGCCAGGGCCAAAACCTGTACCATTACCCTGCCTGCTCATAATCCATATCTCTCTATTTCCTGCATATTCATATGCCTATCCAAAGGTATCTTAAAGACCAATTTCATTATTCTGTTTGGAACTTAAGACAATAAAACATTGTTGACTCTTGACTCCTTTAAACTTTGTCCCTCTCACCTTTAAGCTGTGCCCTCCAGTATTTAATTTTTTCCATTTGGAATAATAAGGTTCTGACTGACTACCTACGCCTCTCCTAATTTTATAGACTTATATCACGTAATTGAGGTTTGTACTGATCTTCGACCGTGCTTCAGCATTGTGATTAGCTGATAATAGTAACAGGTAATTTTAACACAAATAAAATGCATCATTCAGAGCTGCCCTGATGAGCCTGAGTTCAAACATAGACTATTTTTCGGCTCCTCCCAATCTATCTGATCATTGTATGTTTAGCTCAATTGACCACAGACTTGCCATGAGTTCCAATCTTATTCCAGAACTTGTTCGTTCGTGTAAGCTGATGTTAGTGGTGAAGAGGTGTTACTTTTCAAGAGATGCTGTTGTTTGAATTAAATATCAAGCTGAAACTGCTTTGAAGAAATCCAGTGACATTATTCAAAGAGTGGCCGTTTGTATATACCGGCTAGTGTTTCACCATCAACACTTTCATTGGCTGTTTTTGAGGTCAGGACTGCTACAAATTGGCTTCTTTGTTTGTCTCCATCACATGCAACTGCATTTCAAAGTAATTCACAGTATGTGAAGTGTTCGAAGACATTTCTAGCAGGTGAGATGCAGCATACAAATCTGGTTTGTGTTGTACCTTCAGTGCCTGTGGAGAGGTGAGGTTTGCCTTCTCTCTGCCCTCTGCTGCCAGAGCATCCTCTTGTTCTTCTCCTGCACAACATCCAGCTGCCGTGACCATGCTGAGGAGATGAAAGCTCTTCTCTACGATTCATCGAGTCAGTACTTTGGTGACATTGCAAAATCCTTGCCTTTCATTTGACTGCTTCGTATCCGGCCTGGGCTTCATTTGAGTTCCTTTCATTGCACAAGTAAAATAGATCTTACTTTTACTTCTTGCATTCATTTTTACGACTGGGTGGCACAGCAGTAGATTTGCTGCCTCACAGCGCCAGAGACCCGGGTTTGATACTATGGGCGGGTGTTTGTACGGAGTTTGTACGTTCTCCCCGTGACCTGCGTGGGTTTTCTCCGGGTGCTCCGGTTTCCTCCCATACTTCAAAGACATACAGGATTGTAGGTTAATTGGCTTGGTATAATTGTAAATGTGTGTAGGATAGTGCAAGTGTGCGGGGATCGCTGGTGGATGTGGACTTGGGCCGAGGGGCCCGTTTCCGCACTGTATCTCCAAACTAAACAAAACTAAATCTGCGCATTCGGAAAGGTCAACCAAAGCAGAAAATCCTCCGCTATTGTTCGTGCATATATCATTTGTCCGAAGATAGATACAAAATGCTGGAGGACGTAACTCAGCAGGCCAGCAGCATCTCTGGAGAGAATGAATGGGTGATGTTTCGGATTGAGACCCTTCTTCAGACACCAGCTCTACGATCTCATTTGTCCGAGTTGATAGAACATTTGGCCCAGTTTTAGTTTCAGATATACAGCACGGAAACATGCCCTTCAGCCCACTGAGTCCTCGCCGACCATCGATCATCTGTTCACACCAGTTCTAAGTTATCCCACTTTTGGATTCACTCCCAACACGCAAGGAGCAATTTACGGAGACCAATTAACCTACAAAGGCGTGCCTTTGAGATGGCAGAAGCTCCCAGCCAGTCGAGGCCATACCTCAACAGCAGGCCTGGCTCTCCCACCGTGGAATTGGCAACCCGCCTGGAGTTTCCAAGACTCGTTTTCTGCTCGGCCACGAACACTGAGAATCGAGGAGGAGTGTGGAGGGAGTCGGCGACGGTGGTGAACGCTGGACAGAGGGCCATTTTCAAGATGGCGGCGGGCAGAGAAGACGATCGGTGCCGCCAGGATAACGGGCCTTTAAGGCTAAGATAAGACTGCACTATTAAGAACTTTAAAATGGTGTGGGCGTCAGAAACGTGGCGACTCTTTGTGTACCGTCTCGGTGAAGTCCACTATTACACTACAATCGTTGCACTTTTGTGCTTATTTATGATAGTATGATTTTACTAGATTGTATACAAAACAAAAGAAACATGTGACAATGAAGTATCAGCATGTGAGAGGAGACCCTCAGGGAGAACATGCTTAAACACGAAATTGTTTAAGGTTTGTTTTTTTTTTTTAACAGGTGCTGCTGCAACATTTCTCAGAAGCCCCAATCAGATTAAAATTGACACCTGAAGTCTTCACAGTGTTTAAAGCCCGTGATCATTGATACTCACTCGTAAAGCTACATGACTGTAGAGTAACTACCCATTCACAGAAAGTATGCCTTGTCATTTCCCAACACGGAATGAACAATCCTCCATACTAGCAGATAATCAGTCCTGAAAGTGCCGTCACAAATGACCCCCTCTGTCTAAAATTTCTGCTCACTTACTCGTGTCCGCAGCCTTCAAATTACTGATTGTGATGATGATGCTCCTCAATCACTATTTAATAGAACCTCCTGTGCACTGAAAGTACACTGCTCTCTCAATTAAAGTGAGATACAGAGATAGGAGGGTGTGAGGTGGTCATGCTCGTATTATTTAAAGTAATATTAACTTCAGGGTTCTTACATTGGAGAACGATGTAGTTGGATCTGAGAACTATAACTTGATTGTTCAGCTTTAGGTTTGGAAATACAGTGTGGGAAACAGGCCCTTCGGCCCACCGAGTCCGCGCCCACCAGCAATCACCCGTATACCAGTTATATCCCACACACTAGAGACAATTTACAGAAGCCAATTAACCTACGAACCCACATGTTTTGGAATGTGGGAGGAAGCCGATGCACCCGGATAAAACCCACGCGGTCACAGGGAGAACGTACAAACTCCGTGCAGACAGCACCTGTAGTCAGGATGGAACCCGGGTCTCTGGCATTCTGAGGCATCAACTCTACCACTTATGTTCCTGATTTTCTTAAAGGTCAAACAATATCAGTCAGAAATGTTTCTGAAATATATATTTTTTAAGCACTGTACATTTTCTTTATATTTCCTTACAGTTTACTATAGCAATTTTTAAAATACATTTGGACAGGCACATGGATAGGAAAGGTTCAGAGGGATATAGGCCAAACGTGGGCAGATGGGACTAGTGTAGATGGGGCAGCTTCATTGGAATGGGCAAGTTTGGGCTGAAGGGCCTGTTTCCGACACAAAACCATTTAGTACAATCTATTGTGTGGGAGGTAGGTAACAGAAAAACAAAAGTTGCTAAAGAATTTTGAATCTAATGATTGCCTGTCATGGTGATAAACCTGTTTTTTAAATTACCCAAAAGCATCACCAAATCTAAATGTGATGTGAAACCAGCACTTCATTCAGCTAGTAAACTTTATATTCCTTTAGTTTCCTATATTTTACTGCATAATATTGATGTGATTTGTGTCCAACATGTCAGACATTCTCTCCTTGATGTGAAACCTCATGCTGGAAATCAGAATCAAAAACAAAATTATGCAAATACACAGCACGTCGGGCAGCATCGGTGGAGAGTGAAACGATTAACAATTTTGAACTTTGAAAAATCAGCGATCTGAAACGTTAATGGTTACTTTCCTTGGTTTCTGCTGGGTTTGCTGGTTGTGTTCAGAGCTCTAACTTGGGTCATTACAGTTAGTACTCACTGCTCAGAAAGCTGGAAAGAATTGGTTATCCAACTCTCTGATTTAATGTCCTCTTCCTTGGAAAACCTGGACTTCTGTCGGGAATATCGGCCGCAGACAGTATTAGGTCCACCGCGGTCGCCTTCCATGAGCCACACATAATCAAGTGCTGAAACCTTGCCAGCGTACACGTCAAAAGATATTAACATGACTGAGGTACCAAATGCTAATTTGAAACTGCAGCTAGTCAGCATCTTGGGCTGAGGAAGAGATAAAAGGATAAGAACCAAAGAGGCAAAATCATCAAACTGTCGGCAAATAAAACATGGAACACTACTGCACAGGAACAGGTCTTAGGGGCCCACCATGTCTGTGCCAAACATGATGCCAAGATAAACCAACCTGTCTAGTTCAGTTTAGTTTAGTTTAGAGATGCAGCACGGAAACAGGCCCTTCGGCCCACCAAGTTCGCATCGACCAGCGATTCCCACACGCTAACACTATCCAACACATACGAGGTACAATTTACAATGTTACCAAGCCAATTAGCCTAAACCTGTACGTCTTTGGAATGTGGGAGGAATCCGAAGATCTCGGAGAAAACCCACGCAGGTCACGGGGAGGACGTACAAATTCCATACAGACAGCACCCGTAGTCAGGATCGAACCCGAGTCTCCGGCGCTGGAAGGCAGCAACTCTATCGCTGCGCCACCGTGCCGCCTGAAAGTCTACACATGATCACCACTCCTCCATTTCCCTGCATACCATGTGCCTATCTAAATGCCTCTTAAATGCCTTTTGTTGTGTTTTCGCACACATTCTCTGTATCCTAGTGTGTCTGAAATTATTTCGTTTTCATCTCGAAAAGGCTTTTGTCTCCATTGTGCTAAACTCCATTACTATTTGAATTGCTAACCAGAGGTGAGATAAGTTAGCAGTAAAGAGAGGTCAAATTCCAGACTATTGCTATTAAACAGCAACAGCATGCACGTACTGTGACAGGGACACTCTTTGCTGTCTTGGAAGGTTTTATAGGGCAGCCGTTAGTCACTGTAGGAATACTGAGATGTATGCAATAACCTTCAGGCAGCATAATTTCTATTAATCAGCTATGGGGTCATTGGCAGAACGCACAGAAATCTGTAGTGGGGGATGGTGGGAGGGGATGGGAAATAAAGAAAGGCATCCACTGAAACCACGTACTTTCTCAATTCTTTCAAATCCACTGGGCTCGTAGCAGTTTGCAGCCTGGTAACGGGTTCAGAATGACTGCCTTAAATAGTATGAAATGGAAAGAACCGAGCAACTGTGGTACCACACGTGAAACAAAAAAAGCCTTGGGCTACAAAACACACTGGCATTTTGGGAGTGAAATTGCTTCTGTTAATTTAAGAGAGAAAATAAAGTGGCATGAATACAAAATAGGATTCGGTCTTTGCACCAACTCTATCATTTCCTTTGTGTGTACTTGAGATTCTAGGACTCAGTGAAGGTTTGGGTTATGGGACAGGCCTGCTGGTTTACGAAACCCATTGTCAGCCGACACAAGAAACAGCAGGCGCTGGATTGAATTCGCAATTTCAAGTTATACTGCCTACACCCCCTCTCTTTCCCATACCCATCCTTTGCACTCCCATGTCTCACCAAACCCACCCCAGTCACCATACCTCTTTCCCCTCCTTCACACACTCATCTCCCATTACCAAGTCACCCCTTTCCTTTTATCTGGCCTTCCCTCTTTCCCTTTCCCTATGTCGGTCGCCTTCCAAGCATATCCCTCCTTCCGGCTTTCACTCCTCATCTTCTCTCCTTATCTGACATCCTTTTGTCTCCTTTTCACCTCTAGCCCTTGTCTCATAAGTCACAGGAGCAGAATTAGGCCGTTCGACTATTGAGTTCACTCCACCATTCAGTCAGAGCTGATGTATCTTTCCATCAACCACATTCTGCCTTCTCCCCACTTGTCAGGCTTTGCACTCTATTCTTCTCGTTTTCTCTCTCTTACTCCGTCAGTTGGAAGGAGGGTCTCAACTCTAAACATTGGCTGCCAATCCCTCCACAGATGCTATCTGACCTGCTGAGTTCCTCCAGCATTTGTTATGTTGTACCAAGATTAGCATCTTATTCTGCAGTTCCAACTGTTATTAACAAAAAAACCTTAGAAATGGGAGAAATTAGTCTTGGGTGTTATTTTGCATTAAGGATTTGGATTAGGTGTCGGAATGATTTGGAATGTGTCAGAAGTTATAGATTGTGCTGGTCATTTCCATGATGTTGAGTTGTGAGTTTGAGTTTAGTTTATTGTCACGTGTACCGAGGTACAGTGAGAAGCCTGCGTGCTAATCAGTCAGCACGTGATGATCAAACTCACGTGAAAACAGCTAATGCTGTTCTCAACAACATGGAAATGACCAGCACAATCCCTACAGCAACATAATCCAAATCATTAATGCAAAATAACACCCAAGACTAATTTTTTCCATTTCTAAGGGTGTTTCTTGTTATACATTGAGTCAAAGTCATCCAGCATGGGAACATGACCTTTGGCCCAACTTGCCCACGCTTATCAAGTTGGCACACTGTGCTTGTCCTATGTGCCTACATTTGGCTAATATCTCTCTAAAACCTTTCCTATCCATTTGTTGCCTAACCAGAGTTTTATACAGCTTCGATGCCATCTTTTGCCAGGAGATCACACGGTTCTTTTGGGTGGGAAGAAGGGCGATAGTGGGAAGGGGGTTGGGGTAGGATCAGCCATGATCGTATTGAATGGCGGAGCGGGCTCGAGGGGCCGGTTGGCCTACTCCTGCTCCTATTTTCTTGTGTTCTTGTGTTTTGTTTGTGCTGCTTTTTCATAAATCCATATGCATCACAAAAGTCATTCTGCTACTGAATATTGAAGTTGAGGTTGGTGAGATGATAAACATGCGCATTTCAAACTGGTGGGGAAATGGGCCACCGCTCAAAATGAATTTTCCCATGTGCTTTGCTCCATGTGGAAATTACATTGGTAGAAAATAATAATATTTTAGTGATTACTGCAATCATTTACAACTTTTAAATGCAGCAACAGATTTGTTTCAGGCAGCACCATCCGAACAAATGTATGGGAGGAAAACGCTCTTGAATTCCACCTCAACAAAAAAATAAAATTGTCCGTAGTTCTAAAATCTAAAAGGATACCTCTGACCTCGAATGATGAAAGGCCTGGTGAGAGTAGATGTGGAGAAGATGTTTCCAGTAGTGGAAGAGTCCAGGACCAGAAGGCACAGCCTCAGAATTAAATAGAATGGAGATGAGAAAGAATTTATTTCGCCAGACGGTGCTGAATCTGTGGAATTGATAGCCACAGACAGTGGTGGAAGGCAAGTCACTGGGTATTTTTAAAACAACTATTGATAGCTTCTTGATTGGTAAAGGTGTGCGGTTATATGGAGAAGGCAGGAAAATGGGGTTGAAAGGGAAAAATAGATGGAATGATGGAGCAGACTTGATGGGCTGAATGGCCTAATTCTGCTCCTATGTCTTATGATGGTCTTATGGACCCAGATGGGTGTCTGTTGTATATTTAATATTAGCAGTGGCAGCATTTCTCTTCAGTGAATGCATTTTATTAATCTGCTGAGTTTAATCTTCCTGTAGTGATTCTACAAAGCCATTAAAATAGTAAATACTCTTGCTGTGTATTCAAAAGGAAAAGCTGATAAAAGGAACACCACTAAATATCAAAGAAATTGCACCGCTGACAGTCCTGAGCATCCGTCTGTGTCAGTGCAGAGTCCCCTCAAGGTTAGGCTGTACTTGGTTCATGGTTCCTCTGCTCTGACTTGTCATTTACATTAATAGGTTGCACCCTGTGCCTGGTGTCTGGTTGAAACAGGGGAGCAGACGGGTTCCATGTGTGCGATCATATTTTCACAACTGCTGACCCTGACCGCTTAACGCATGAACGATGAAAATCTGCTTACACCATGAAAGTGCTGACAGGTGCAAGCACTTCGGTGACATTAATAGATATTTTCTTTGAAAAAATAAACAATTTCTGCACCGGCTCTCAACTCTCACGTGGTCTTGGGTGGTCCGCAGAATGCCATTGTTTGTGGCATCTTCTTGTATGCGACGTTATATTGGTGTATTAAATTAAATAGGGTGGCGCAGCTGGTAGAATCGCTGCCCCGCAGCGCCAGAGACTCGGGTTCGATCCTGACCTCGGGTGCTATCTGTGCGATGCTTGCACGTTCTGCCTATGACTGCGTGGGTTTCTTCCGGGTGCTCCGTTTCCACATCCTAAAAGCATGTGGGTTTGTAGGTTAATTGGCCTCTGTAAAATTGCCCCTAGTGCGTAGGGAGTGGATGAGAAAGTGGAATAACATTGAACTAGTGTGAACGGGTGATCGATGGTTGGCGTAGACTCGGAGGGCCAAAGAGCCTGTTTACATGTTGAACGTCTAAACTAAACTAAACTAAACTAATGCACACAATTGAAGGTGGGCTCATAACCAATGCGACTTCTTGGCTTCAAGATTAAATTCCTAACGTACAAGAGTAAAAACTATTCTTCCTCGGGCACTGATGCTCCAAGTGGAGATGCACAGTGTCTGGAGATTGAAAAATATGAAACTTAGAGTCATAGACCCAAACTTGTTGGGTTTGTTCAAATACAAAACACAAAGTGCTGTAGGAACTTGGTGGGTCAGGCAGCATTTGTGGAGGGATTGATTCAGTGACATTTCAGGTTGGGACCATTTCTTCAGACTTGAAGGATTTGTACTAATAGTTAGACAATAGACAATAGGTGCAGGAGGAGGCCCTTCGACCCAGCACCGCCATTCAATGTGATCATGGCTGATCATTCTCAATCAGTACCCCGTTCCTGCCTTCTCCCCATACCCCCTGACTCCGCTATCCTTAAGAGCTCTATCTAGCTCTCTCTTGAATGCATTCAGAGAATTGGCCTCCACTGCCTTCTGAGGCAGAGAATTCCACAGATTCACAACTCTCTGACTGAAAAAGTTTTTCCTCATCTCAGTTCTAAATGGCCTACCCCTTATTCTTAAACTGTGGCCCCTTGTTCTGGACTCCCCCAACATTGGGAACATGTTTCCTGCCTCTAACGTGTCCAACCCCTTAATAATCTTATACGTTTCGATAAGATCCCCTCTCATCCTTCTAAATTCCAGTGTATACAAGCCTAGTCGCTCCAGTCAATATATGACAGTCCCGCCATTCCGGGAATTAACCTAGTAAACCTACGCTGCACGCCCTCAATAGTAAGAATGAGTTGGGCTCCCTTAGGCTTATTCAGGTTTGTTGTATTCATTGCTTCTTTCCTTTCACGTTATCTTAACAAATCCCCAACTCATCGTTTGAAATGCCAAAATGTAGCAGCACATCAGACACAGCTAAACTCCAACGTCAGGTTGGAGGCACAAGGAACTGCAGATGCTAGTTTACAAAAAAAATATTAAAAGTGTTGGAGTAACTCAGCATCTCTGGAGAACATGGATATATGATGTTTAGGGCCCCGACCAGAAACGTCACCTATCCATTTTCTCCAGAGTTGCTGCCTGACCCACTGAGTTACTCAAGCACTTTGTGTCTTCCAACTTAAGGTTATGGTATAAGTGTAAAATGAATAAGATGAGAATATGACACAGATGGGTCAAGCTTTTGTATAGTGATGTTAAGTCCCATGCTTTAAAGCCATTGACTGTGAAGTACTTTTGCTCCCAGTTTCTGTCATGTTGAGTCTCCACAACTCAAGTGAGAGAAATGTAGAACAAGACACAAAGTGTTGGAGTAACTCAGCGGGTCAGGGAGCATCTCCGAAAGGAATGGTTAGGGTGAAACTATTTTGTGGTTGAGTGCTGACAAGTTATAGTTTAATTCTCATTTCTTTATCAACCATATCTGCAGCAACAGTTGAAGCACAATTTTATCTTTTGGAAACCTTTTAAATCCAGAGCTATTGTTCAGAACCTCATCTCCAAACCAAATAAAGGTACATTCATAGAACACAGAACAGTACAGCACAGAATCTGGCTGTTTGGCCCACAATGTCCGTGCCAAACATAATGCCAAGATAAACTAATCTCTGCCTGTACGTGATTCATATCCCTCCATATCCTTCCATTCCCTGCATGACCCTCCATTCCCTGCATATCCCTCCATTCCCTGCATGACCCTTGTGCCTGTCATAAAGCCTCATAAATATCATCATTGTATCCCTCCACCAGCACTCCTGGCAGTAGGTTTCAGGCCCCCACCACTGTCCATGTCAAAATAACGTGCCCCACACATTTCCTTTAACCTTAAAGTTCTGCCTTCTAGTCTTAAACATTTTCATCCCGGACATTGCCTTATTCTATAAAGGCTTTTCAATTTTTATTTGGATATAAAGGAATCGACTGATATGGCATTGGTCAAAAATCAGCTGTGATAGACACGGTAGCATAAGGGTTCTAATAGTCTCCACCCGCTTTTATTTTCTTATCTGTTTCTTTTTATACAATTTTTTATCTTGCAACCTTATTTTCAATAGTTAATGCCCCACCCAAGTGGAGCCTCCAGTTTGGGTGCTGTAGGATAAGGTTTATTATTGTCACTTGCACCCGAGGTGCAGTGAAAAGCTTTGTTCTGCATGCTATCCAAACAGTTCACACAATACTATACATAAATACAATCAAGCCAAACCCAAGTGCAATAGGTAGAGCAAAGGGGAAGATACAGAGTGCAGAATATAGTTCTCAGCATTGTAGCGCATCAGTTCCAGAGACAAAGTCCAATGTCCGCAAAGGGGTAGAGGTGAATCAGACGGTACCCTAGCTTATGGATGGATTGTTCAGGTCTGATAGAAGAAGGGAAAAAGTAGGAAGAAACATAGAAAATAGGTGCAGGAGTCGGCCATTCGGCCCTTCGAGACAACACCGCCATTCAATATGATCATGGCTGATCATCGAGAATCAGTACCCTGTTCCTGCTTTCTCCCCACATCCCTTGCTTCTGTTTGGAATGACTTGGGTGGGATAAGTCTTTGATTATGTGTAAGAAGGAACTGCAGATGCTGGTTTAAACTGAAGGTAGACACAAAATGCTGGAGTAACTCAGCGGAACAGGCAGCACCTCTGGAGAGAAGGAATGGGTGACGTTTCGGGTCGAGACCCTAATTCAGTCTGGTTAGGGATAAGGGAAACGAGAGATATAGACGGTGATCACAGGGAGAACATACAAACTCCGTACAGACAGCACCCGTGGTCATGATTGAACCCGGGTCTTTGGCGCTGTAAGGCAGCAATTCTGCCGCTGCGCCACTGTGCCACCATAATCTCATCTGTGTATATTGAGCTAACCAGGTCAAATTGTGTCAAACTTTTTGTTTCTCCCCACTGTAGCTGCATGACTGAAACATGGTTTGAAATTTAAAAAGAAACATTATTTAATCTCCTTTCATAGTTCTAAGGGAGAAAATAGTTGTTTTTCAAAAGGAAAGAGCTGAGAACATAGATTTGGCCAAAATGTGATTAACACCTTTGAGAACGCAATTAGTTTATAAAACATATTGTAAATGTGGATTTTAAAAAAATAATTAAATATCAGTAGATCACTAATTGAATATAATTAGTAAACTGATGAAAGTTTAGTTATGTTAAATGTAGTGGCTAATATATTAATTTCATAAGAGAAGTGGTAATTGCAAAATGAAGTGACTAACTCACGGAGTGGTGGCATGAATGTTAAAATGCTTTGGTGTAGAAAGTAGCAGATATTTTCTTGACAAACCCAAAAGGAACATTCTACAAGAAATTGTAAATTGTTCCTGGTGTGCAGGACAGTGTGAGTGTACGGGGTGATCGCTGGTCGGCATGGACTTGGGTATGTTCCCACTCTGTATCTCTAAAGTCTAATGTCAGTGCTTTTTTTATGGCAGTATGCGCTGGTACGGCAGATCAGCACCCCTAAATAGTTCATATCTCGATTAACGTATGGTTGCCAAAAGCCAAAAGCCTTGTGTGAATAGTTCTATGTGTGCAGGAACAACTTCTTTGTCGGCGAGAAAAGCCCTGAGTAAAATCATTATGCGAAGAGCCTTGGAATATTTTGATGCCAAAGTAGGGCCGGTTGAAAATTGGGGGAACAGTGAATTGAAACCAAGAGTATGAAGGAGACTCGTATTTTGTGTGGGTAGCTTACAACCCAGCAGTATGAACATTGGATTCTCTCATTTTAAGTAACTTCATTTTACACTCCCATCCCCTTCCCCCTAGTCGTTTTACCCGTTCCACAGTTCTCCACATTACTTCACTTGAGATCACACCTTCCCTACCCAACAATGGACCTACAGGCACCACCCTGCCTGAGGTCATTTGTGGCCGGCCTTGGTTGGTCCTGGTCTCGCTTCCAGGTCTCTACCTTCCTCCCCACCCCACCACCACCATGCCCTACTTTCAGTCTGAAAAAGGGTCCCGACCCAAAATGTCACCTATCCTTTTTCTCCAGAGATGCTGCCTGACCCCCTGAGTTACTCCAGCACTCTGTGTCTATCTTTGTGATGTATTAATGTCGTTTTCTGTTGGTTTGTTGATGTGAAATTGCATATTTGTTGCAATCGGTCTTTATTCGGTGCTAGCTTATTACTGGTGCAGAAACTTAGAAAGATGCCTTGTGCCCACCGATCCACGCCGACCATCAATCACGCGTTCACACTAATTTTACGTTATCCCACTTTCTCATGCACTCCCTACACACTAGGGGCAATTTACAGAGGGAGATTAACCTACAAACCTGCACGTCTTTGGGATGTGGGAGGAAACCAGAGCACCCGGAGGAAACTCATGCGGTCACAGGAAGAAGATGCAAACTATTGACGGCTCGATTGTAATCACGAATAGTCTTTCTGCTGACTGGATAGCAGGCAACAAAAAGCTTTTCACTGTTCACTTGACAATAAACTAAACTAAACTAAACTATCTCCCCACAGTCAGCACCTGAGGTCAGGATCGAGCCTGGGTCAGTACCTCTGTGAGGCAGCAGCTTCACCAGCTGTGCCTCTGTTGATAAGTAAATGGTTCACATTGGCAAGAGCAAGATAGAAAGGTCCAACGAATAAAAGTAGCAGGTTAAAACCCGTGAGAAAATATGAAGTAATTTGCAACCACACACAGCTAGGTGAAGGTTGTAGAACTACTTGTTGCTTTTTGAATTACCACTTACCTTGAGATGTTAAAGTAAGCTCTCATTTGTCTACTTTGCAAGTCAAATGACCTGCAAAGGCACAGTTCCAAAAAGAATTGGAAGATTACCAGACATGTGTATGCCAGTGTGTCTCAAGCAATGGTAACAAAATACATGAACTATGTCTGACTATGTATGTAACATTAACACCGTGGGATGGCACGGTGGCGCAGCAGTAGAGTTGCTGCCTCACAGCCCCAGAGACCCGGGTTCGATCCTGACCATTGGTGCTGTTTGTACAAATTCGTATGTTCTCCCTGTGACTGCATGGGTTTTCCCCAGTTGCTCCGGTTTCCTCCCACACTCCAATGACGTACAGGTTTGTAGGTTAATTGGCTTTGGCAAAAATTGTAAATTGTCCCTAGTGTGTGTAGGATGTTGACATGCGGGGATCACTGAACAGCGCGGACTTGGTGGGCCGAAGAACGTGTTTCCGTGCTGTGTCTCTAAACTAAACTAAACTAGCTAGATTGTAACATGCCTCATTATGGTATAGTGTGGTTTCTTCACCTGCATGACTATAGTAACTTCACTTCTGAGATTTATTCTGGGAAGAACTTTTGATGTAAGGTATTTAATTTTTACTATTTAATTTAGGCGTTATAATTTTAGAGCAGTTCAAGTATTTTCCAGAAATAGCGAATATCTTCCTTTAAACTTGTGTGTGAAAACCTCATCGTAAACTCTTGCTTACACCTGCAGTGTCGGTGAGTTATGGGTCTTTCACACTGGTGGGAGAACACCGGTAATTCACTGTCACAGGTGAGCTATCATCCTGTGTGTTTAGAATTATCATGGCATAAATCGTGTAATGAGGAACCTGGGCTGAGGAGACTTTGCCACAGAGAGGGAGAAGAGCTGAGCTTGTTTACTGCATAAACTGTGCTGCTGGTTTTTATAGCGCGGTATATCTTTCCGATGCAGTCGAGATCTCAGGCTGTGTTTTATTGCAGACTGTGCCAGACTGATGTGTTTGGCTTGCAGTGATGTGCTGCCCTCCTCATAAAATAAACTACCCATGGCACAGAAGTGTTATTACAAATGCCTACACTGCCAGGCAGAATGTCGAGCCGCTGCCGACTCCTGGCATCCTTTGGATTCCACCCCTAGGGTATGGACAGAGAGCAGGGACGGTATTACCGTTCAGTGCTGCTGGAACCCGCAAAGCTGCTGCTTCACACCGAGAGCTTTAGAATCGATATTTGATTTGCATCTGCAGGCAAGCATCATCACAGGCAGATGTAGCGCAAGTCTCTTGCCAACTGAGTGAAATGGAGAGCAGCCACCTTACTAGTCTGGGCAATGCCTAGAAAGCCTTTAGGTCCAGTGCCATGTCTGGAAGTGGGGAATTGTAGTGGCAATCGTATGCCACTGCATAAATTGGCTGGAAAACTATTGCCTCTATTCACAACAATGTCAAAATGTTACTTGAAGCACAAATTTACTTGCACTCAATGTTTTAAACTGGCGGTGGCACAGTGGCGCAGCGATGGAGTTGCTGCCTCACAGCGCCAGAGACCCGGGTTCAATCCTGACTACGGCCGCTGTCTGTACGGAGTTTGCACGTTCTCCCCGTGACCTGTGGGTTTTCTCCGGGTGCTCCGGTTTGCTCCCACATTCCAAAGACGTACAAGTTTGTGCGTTAATTGGCTTTTTTAAATTTGTAAATTGTCCCTAATGTGTAGGATAGTGCTGATGTATGAGGTGATCTCTGGTCGGCGCTGACTCGTTCGGCTGAACGGCCTGTTTCCATGCTCTACCTCTAAACTAAACAAGAATGGTTACAGTGTGGCTTGAAAATAGTCGCCTCATTGTGACAATCACAGGCAGATGTAGTTCAAGTGTTTTGCCATCTGAGTGATACGGAGAGCAGCCTGGGCAGTAGGATTGCCAACTGTCCCGTATTAGCCTGCACATCCCGTATTATGGGCTAAATTGGTTTGTCCCGTACAGGACCTCCTTTGTCCCACTATTAATAGGGTTGCCAACTTCCTCACTCCCAAATAAGGGACAAAGGGTGACGTCACCGCCCCACGTGACCTCACCCAGCCAGCGGCCACGTGCTCCCGCTCCACCAATGGCGGCCGCCATTGGTGGAGCACGTGGCCGCTGGCCGGGTGAGGTCACATGGGGCGCGGGGCGGTGACATCACCTTGTCCCGTATTTGGGAGTGAGGAAGTTGGCAACCCTACTGGGCAATGCCAGTAAGTCTTTAAATCCAGTGCCAAGTCTGGATGTGGGGAATTCTGCTAACACTCTCAGCATATTTTATCACTGCGCAATGTGGCTGGGAATCTGTGACCTCTATACACAACAATGTCAAAATGTTTCCTGAAGCACAAATTCACTGTTACTCGATGTTTTAATTTTCACATGCTGTAAATGTGAAAATGCTTTTCACGTTAACATGGTCCACAGTGCCAATTGCTCTTCTCTTCCCCTGCTTTAAGTTGACTGCTGTTAAATATGATTCCACTCAGTACTGATCTCGAGTACTTTCTGACGATCATCTCAGTGAGAATACTGGACCAGAAAGTGATTCACAGCGATGCTTAGTTCTGTTCATGCCTCTGAATTCCCTGCTTGTCCCTTTGGCATGGACACATGGCAGAAAATAATAGATAATGTCCTTTTCCCCGTGGTTGGGTGGAAGGGCATATTGCGGCATTATCCGAGTCAGTATTACCGGCAGGATGCCTCCATCTATGGCGTCACTACTATTATTAACGATTGATAAATGCATACAATTTAGAATTGAATCGGGGACCTTGTCATACTTTATAGACTTTAGAGATACTGCGCAGAAATAGGACCATCGGCCCACCAAGTCCGTGCCGACCAGCGATCACCCCGGTCACTAACACTATCCCACACACACACTAGGGACAATTTTTACCGATGCCAATTAATCTACAAACCTGTACGTCTGTGGAGAGTGGGAGGAAACCGAAGCCCCCGGGAAGAATCCCACGCAGTCACAGGGAGAACGTACAAACTCCGCACCGACAGCACCCGTAGTCAGGGTCAAACCCGAGTTTCTGGCGCTGTGAGGCAGCAACACTCTAGCTGCGCCACTGTGCCACAAGATCTGGAGACTTTACCTCAGAAAGGGGTATTGCTTTTATAGTCATAGAACCAGGAAAGGAAGCAGGGAGAAGGCCCTACCTTTTCCATGCCATCCAAGTTGGCATAGTGGGCTAGTCCCATTTGGTCCGCTCTCAAATCCCTTCTTATCCATATATCTACACAAATCTATATAATACTAAAACTCTGCGTTCGTATGTAGGGATGTATGTGTGTATGTACGGAAGATTCCAAAGTTTAACTTACAAACCCTACTCCTCCAAGACGGTACACCAAAGCGCTACGATTTTTGTACCGCCGTATTGCCTAAGTTCGTAAGTCATTGCATTGAATTGAATAAGTTTATTGGCCAAGTATATACACATACAGGGAATGTGCCTTGGTGCTCTGCTCGCAAGTAACAACACGAACATAGTAAACAATTAAGAATAAAGCATAAAACATTAAAACATTAAGAATAAAACATTATAGTTTAACAATCTGAATGAAATAAACCAGAGCAAAAAGAGGCTACAGACTTTTGGTTATTGAGTTGAGCTACTACTTGGGGAAAAAAGCTGTTATTATGTCTGGCTGTGGCGGCTTTGACAGGCCATTCAATTATAGCTGATCTATCTTCACTCGCAACCCCATTCTCCTGCCTTCTACACGTAACCCTTACCGATCTGTCAATCTCCGCCTTAAAAATACCCAATGATTTGGCTTCTCCACAACTGTCTGTGGCAATAAAATCCACAGATTCACCACCCTCTGACCAAAGAAATTCCTCCTCACCTCCCTTCTAAACGTACAATCTATGAAAGGCATATCTAGGTAAATTCATCTGCTCGTTGAACATACTGATTAAAGTTGACCAGGGAATGAGCAATGGCATTTATATTTTTGATTTTTAAGACACAGTAAAATATTCGAGAATTGTCATCTGAGAATTTGTATCGCCTTGGATACCAAGTATATTCTCACAGTTGTTATTTTTCAGATGATTTGAGTAGTATTTCCCTGATTTTCTTGCATTTATGTCACCTGCCCATTCTTCTTATCTGAACATTGAATATACATACAATATACCCTTCTTTACCAGATTGTGTTACCAGAAGATGCTGCAACCAAGACCAACTCACCCCAGTCTCATTCTGCATGCTGCGCACACACCCTGAGCAAGGTTCACCCTGCTGCAATGGGTGCCTTCCTACCTGGGTTAGAATGGCATGCTGCCGCTGAGTCATCAAAGCTGGGATAAACTTGTTTTAATGTTATTGGTACACATTTGCAGACTGACATCAAGTGACTTTAGACTTAAGAGATGCGGCGCGGAACCCGGCCCTTAGTCCCACCGAGTCCGCGCCGACCAGCGATCACCCCGTACATTAACCTACACACACTGGAGACAATTTGTACAACTTACAGAAACCAATTAACCTACACACCTGGAAGATATCACAAAATGCTGGAGTAACTCAGCAGGTCAGACAGGAACTATAGTTCCTCTGTCCCTCTCTTCTCCACCCCCTTCCCAGTTCTCCCTCTATCCTCCTGTCTCCACCTAGATCCTTCCTTTGTCCCGCCCCCCTTACATCAGTCTGAAGAAGGGTCTCGACACGAAAAGTCACCCATTGCTTCTCTCCTGAGATGCTGCCTGACCTGCTGAGTTACTCCAGCATTTTGTGATTCCTTCGATTTGTACCAGCATCTGCAGTTATTTTCCTACACAACCTACGCACCTGTACGTCTTTGGAGTATGGGAGAAAACTAGAGGACCCGGAGAAAACCCACACGGTCACGGGGATAACGTACTAACTCTGTACAGAAAGCACCGTAGTCAGGATTGAACCTGGGTCTTTGGGCGCTCTAAGGAAGCAACTGTACCGCTGTGCCACTGTGCTGCCTTAATGCTGCTGGAAGATCTTGAACACGCCAAAAGCCGCTTTTTGGTCGATCCAAAACTGTGTTGGTCTCCCAACACCATGAGATGTCTGTCAGGGAATGTTGCCGACTGGCCCATTCCGGACTGCAGGAGTACGTGGTGAGGGACGCAAGGTCTGCATGGGAGAACCACAATCTAGGGTCCTTCCGCTGCTGGACATTGAGGGGATGAGTCCAATGGGGACACCCCTCAAACGAGGGAAAGGATCTCACCCCAGGGGGCCAAATGAGTGGGATGGCTGTTTCGTGTAAAGATAGGTGTCAACACTACTGGGTCAGGCACTATTGGATGTTTAGACATTGAGATGATATGAAGAGTGTTTTGGACAATTTTTGTTTTGTATATATTTTCTATTCTGAATAAAGTTTATTTTTGATTTTTTAAAAAGTCATTTTCAATGTTTAAATTGCTTTTGATTTCGAATCTCAAAGGTGCTGGGTCGAGAGGTGTACACGTCCAACAACCAGCTGGGTGGGGTCCAGATCATGTACAACAATGGTGTGACCCACACAACCGTCTACGACGACTTTGAGGGAGTTGTTATCCTTCTCCAGTGGCTGTCCTACATGCCGAAGGTCAGTATTCTAACTTCGATTTTGAGATGCTGTGCAAAAATCTTCATGATCTTTTAATGTACCAGGCAAGGAAAGTGACCAGTACAGTCGAGGAAAACGTGCAAACTCCGTGCAGACAGCACCCTTAGTCAGGATGGAACCTGGGTCTCTGGTGCTGTGAGGCAGCGACTCCACCGCTGCCCAACTCTACAGCTGCCCTATGAGGCAATGTTGTATAAATTGTTTTGTGCATTTACTAGGTGATGACATGCACTATTTATTATTACGGGCACAATCTACGTTAATTGATACAGTTGCAAACTACGTAGCTACTAATTTTCACGGTTTGCAAACTTAACAAGGATTTGCACTGATGCACTTTTAATCAACAATAAGCCACAACTTTACACAATTGACAGGTGTTAAGGATTGAAAGATAGACATGGGAGAACATTAGCCTTAATAAAATCTGAAGTACAATTTATCTGGTAGAATTTTTTTTTTTAACTGCTTTAGCTGACTTTTATAAGTATAGGCATTGTGGAAAGATGCCCCACCCTCTGACCGTGTGGGTTTTCTCCGGGTGCTCCGGTTTCTTCCCACGTCTCAAGTCGGCCTCTGTAATTACTCCAAGTGTTAATGGGAAAGTGAGAATACATAGATCTAGTGTGAACGGGTGATCGATGGTCGTCGTGGATTCAGTGGGCTGAAGGCTCTGTTTTCGTGCAAGATATCTAAACTAAACTAGATTTAGTTGAAGGTGACTGGAAGAAGGATATTTGTACCTTTGTTGAATGATTATCTTATTGACCTAAGGGCAACCTTTATTGGTCTTGACAAAGTTTTCTGGGGAAAAAATCACCATGGGTGAACTTTCAAATACTTATTTATTTGCCTTATTGTGCTTGAGGTAGAAATTTCTTGTTTGTAGATCTGGAATTATTTTATGCGAGTTTAAAAAATCATTTTGTCTGTAGAATATTTCAAGTTCCGTGCCCATCCTCAAACCCAAGGATCCCGTTGACCGAAATATTGACTTTATTCCAACGAAAGCTCCCTACAATCCTCGGTGGATGCTGTCGGGACGATCTCACCCAAGTAAGGACAATAAAATTGTGTGCTTCAGTTACAATAAATGACACAATGGGGGCATTTTCAGCATTGTGGGGAACTCTTACTTGAGTAACCAAGGTTAGAGGTGACATTAACTTAATACTTTTTGATTTGAGATAGGCACAAAAGGCTGGAGTAACTCAGCGGATCAGGCAGCATCTCTGGAGAGAAAGGATGGGTGACGTTTCGGGTCGGGATCCTTCTTCAGACTGAAAGTGGGGTGGAGGGGATGTTAGGGGTGAAGAGCTGGAGGCGAGAGAAGTAGTGATATCAATGTAATTTTTTGTTTGTGACATACATAGAATGCTTCAAAGAAGCTTGATGGATGCACGCTCTTTATGTGGGTTTAAAGAATTAAGTACCGAGAGAAAGACATGCCCAGCTTCTCCAAAGTAGCCACTTGTTTGAGTATTCATTATCTTGTATTCAGGTAATTGTACATGTCTCCAGAACGCTGCCACAGCAGTGTTTCTGGTGACTCCAGCTCCTAATTTAGTGAGAGGTTTAAAGAGCAGATGATTCCTAGCGATAAGTTACTTCAGATCTCCTATAGGTTAAAAGTTAAAGTAATTTATTACAGAAGATGGCAGTGTGATATTCTTCATATTGACAACAAACACAGCTTTGGAATGTAAAAGGCAGCCAACGACACCTGACTTCAAGATAATTTCAGGATTGATGGTAACATTATAGCACAGGGTCGAAGCTACATGGATTGAGAAGTAGACTAACAATATGGTAATTACAGTTTGACTTTTGATTAAAACACTTGCTGAAGTGATTAAGCCAACACGATTGCTTATCTAAACCTCTGGGTTTAAATTGCTTTTTGTGCTATGTATTGTTTTTTATCCATGTAACCCAGCTAATTTACTGAGCCATTCCTACAAACCCACTATCAATTTATTTTTTTATCCCCCAACTTCAGTCAGCTAGGAACGAGCTTAGGAGAAGCATAGTTAATTTTCATGTCTGGGAAATGGTTGCAACGATAATTGTATTTAAAGGGCGAGGTGCGTAATTTAAAAATAATTCTGAACCTTCTATCTGTGATGGGACCGGTTGTGAGTGGCTTTGGCTATAAATTAGTGAACCTCTGTGGAAACAAGGAACTGAAGATGCTGGTTTGCACAAAAGGACACAAGTGCTGGAGTAACTCAGAGAGTCAGGAAATCTTCCTCCAGAAATGTTACCTGACCCACTGAGTTATTCCAGCACTCTGTGTCTATTTCTGGAGAACATGTTGTAGGTTATCGGCTGGATCTGCACAAAGCTGGTATACAGTGAGGTTCGCCAGAGATAGACAAAGAGTGCTGGAGTAACTCAGCAGGTCAGGCAGCATCTCTGGAGAACATGTGCTCCGGTTTTCCTCCCCCATCCCAAAAAACATGCGGGTTTGCAGATTAATCGGCCTCTAAATTCCCCTTGGAGTGTAAGGAATGGACGAGAAAGTGGAATAACATAGAAATGGGGTGGATGGGTGATCGACGATCGGCATGGACTGAAGAGCCTGTTGCCATGGATGAATCATTCATTCATAAATGGAAATACAAGTTGCACAAAGTCACAGCTGATGTTGTTTATACAGCACAAAAAGGACAATGGCAGAATGGCTTCTTTGACAATGGATCCTTCATGGAATTGATGCAGCCGTGGGCACAGACGGTGGTGGTAGGAAGAGCCAGGTAAGCAATAAGATTAACCATTATCAATAATTTCATTTATTCACAAAATGCTGGAGTAACTCAGCAGGTCAGGCAGCATCTCGGGAGAGAAGGAATGGGTGACGTTTCGGGTCGAGACCCTTCTTCAGATAATTTCATTCTCCCTCCTCCATCCCACTTCCACCCTCGCCCAGCCCTGCCACCTGCTCAATCAAGGATATTGGTAAGACCCCTAATTTCCTTTTTTTTCTTCACATAGAAGCATAAAAAATAGGTGCATGAGGAGGCTGTTCGGCCCTTCGAGCCAGCACCGCCATTCAATGTGATCATGGCTGATCATCCACATTCAGTACCCAGTTCCTGCCTTCTCCCCGTATCCCTTGATTCCGCTAGCCCTAAGAGACATCATGGACAGGTGACATTTCGATCAGGATCAGATGTTGTGAACCTGCTCTCAAAGGGTGTGTGCTTGGAGGAAAAAAGGATTATAATTTCATATAGAATCCTGTGAATGCAGAAAATTATCCATACTGTTTGGAGTTTTGGCAGTGCATCATCAGCTGGCAAGACACAAAAGTGTGAAATGAAACGACATAAAACTACACAAATCTCAAAGGCCATCCATGTCCACACTTGTCCACTTCACAGTAATGGCCTTCTCAGTAGCATTGTACCAGATGAGAAGTTTGGTGGTGCCTTCACAAATTCATCTGATGATTGCTGAAAATGAATAGTTTACCTTCAAACACTCACCATTTCAACATTGCTTCCAACGGAAACAAGCTCTGTTTATGGGCGGCACAGTGGTGCAGCGATAGAGTTGCTGTGTTACAGTGCCAGTGACCCGGGTTTGATCCTGACTATGGGTGCTGTCAGTTCGGAGTTTGTACGTTCTTCCTGTGACCGCGTGGGTTTTCTCTCCGGATGCTCCGGTTTCCTACCACGCTCCAAAGACCGACATGTTTGTAGGTTAATTGGCTTTGGTAAAATCGTCTCTTGTGCATAGGATAGTGCTAGTGTACCGGATGATTGCTGGTCGGCACGGACTTGGTGGGTCGAATGGCCTGTTTCCGCCCTGTAAATCTAAACTAAACAAAACGCACGAAGGGTGGCTAAAATACATTGGCACCCTCTTGGCTGGGTGGTTTAATGGGGCCTGTTTCCGCTCTGTATCTTTAAAGTCTTAACAGTCACAAGAGTTTGTTTCATAGAAGCATTAATTTAGCTGCCTAGGAAACAAGACATTTGGTGGGGTGAGTAGGAGTGGGTGTCATCTACTTGCCCTCTCATTGAGAGCAGTCACGTAGTACTTCATAGAGTTTGTCATCTCCATCAGAATCTGAGAATCTGTCACACTACTCATTGGGCTGAAAGTGAGCTCTCTGAGACTACCATTAGCAGCTAGTAGCGCTCCAATGCTGAGAACTATATTCTGCACTCTGTATCTTCCCCTTTGCTCTATCAATTATACTAGAGTTTGCCTTGATTGTGTTCATGTATAGTATTATTTGATCTAATTGGATAGCATGCAAAACAAAGCTTTTCACTGTACCGCGGAACACATGACAACAATAAACCTAAACTAAAAAATGCGTATAGTTTAGTTTAGTTTAGAGATACAGCATGAAAGCAGGTCCTATGGCTGGGCTAAAAACAGCTATTTTCCACGACCAGTAGCTCTACTCAACAACAAAAAGTCTGTAGCCTCCTTTTGCTCTGGTATTTTATTTCATTTGTCACATGTTTTAATTATAATGTTTTATTCTTAATTGTTTACTGTATATTGTGTTGTTACTTGCGAGCAAAGCACCAAGGCAAATTCCTTGTATGTATACATACTTGGCAAATAAAAAATTATTCAATTCAATTCAATTCAATCAGCCATACACTAGTTCTATCCTATACACTAGGGCCAATATATTTTTTACGGAAGCCAATTAACTTACAAACCTGCACGTCTTTGGAGTGTGGGAGAGAACCGAAGCACCCGGAGAAAACCCAAGCGGAGAACGTGGAAACTCTGCACAGACAGCATGTGTAGTCAGGATGGAACCCGGATCTCTGAGGCAGCAACTCTGCCGCTGCGCCACCGTGCCACCCATGTGCATGATATCAAATGTGAAAGTGGAATTTTTTTCCCATTCAGTACACAAATAAACAAGTTTTGGAGCCAATGTTATTTTCATTGCCCACCCTATTTTCCCCCCAGGCTTTTATTACAGCAATTCATTAGCAGTGCCGCGTTTTGTAGACAAAAAGGTAAGCATATCAATTTAAAAATCAGCTACACTTAAAAACAAATTTTTCCAACAATAATACCCCTTTCTGTTTTGATTTTATGATCAATCAACTAATTTAATAAACTAATAACTAAAAAGTATAAAATCAAATTAAAATCCTAAAAACTTGTAAATCTAGATTTTAATTTTATCCAGGTTCCGATGCATCGTAAAGTCATAAAATGAACACTGCATTCGGGACAGTGTTCCCATATGCTCTGCTACTTCCCTGAAAGATATGCCAATTAACGTTTTTCTCCGTTTTACTAACTTTATCTTTTAAATTAAAGATGTGACGCCCTTTTGATAATTACAAATGAATTGGCTTTCTCTACTTTTTCAGCCTGATTACAATTTATTTGTTGATTTTTTTTTAAAGAAAGCACATTTAACCTTTTGGCATTTCCCCCCCAATTATCTGCTCAGCCTTAATGTACTTGGAACAGCTTCGCCCCACTTAATTTATAAAGTCTCTCATTGGGCTGAAATATTTTTGTCTTTGGTTAGAAAGATAACTGCCAACGAAGCCTGAAGAAGGATCCCAACCTGAAACGTCACCCATCCTTTATCTCCACAGATGCTGCCTGACCCGCTGAGTTACTCCAGCACTTTGTGTGTATCTTTGCCAACAAAATCTCTTGACTTTGGAGTACCAGTATGTTTCTGACATTCACGTCTGTGCATTGGGGAGCCCATCTGACCTAGAAACATGCCCCTTGGCCCAACTCGTTCAGTCGTTCAGATGCCCTATCTAAACCAGTCCCATTTGCCCGTGTTTGGCCCATTTCCCTCTAAACCTTTCCTATCTATGTTCCTGTCCAAATGTCTTTTGAATGGTGTTATTGTACTTTTCTCAACTACTTCACAAGGCAGCTCGTTCCATACATCCACCACCCTCTGAGTGAAAACGTTGCCCCTCGGGTTCGTGTAAATGCTTGCCCCTTTCACCTTAATGTCACCTCCCACCTCAACTTCTCTCCTCCAACGATTAACAACTCCTTTACAGCCCCTGGAATGAAATGACCTCCTGAACACATCTCTGAGGTTGGAAGCACATGTTAGTCATCGTGAACTGAGGGGTGGCAGACCCTTCAGATCTGGCCCCACATCAGTTGGCATAATTAACTCTGACCTAGACCAAAGTGGTTAAATGCAGGTAAAAAAAAATGTGTTTTACTTCATTCAATATCAATTATATTACATATCTTTTAATATTTTTAATTTGGGTAATATTTAGAGGGATAGAGAGACAGAGTCAGCGTTGAAACAGGCCCTTCGGCCCACTGAGTCCATGCCGACCAGCGATCGCCCGTGCACTACTGTGTTATCCCACGTCCGACATACTCGGGTCAATTTACATAGGCTAATTTACCTATAAACCCACCGAATTTGCGCTGACCAGTGAACACTCTGTACACTAACACTATCCTACACCAGGAACAATTTACAGAAGCCAATTAACCTACAAAACAAGCATGTCTTCGGGATGTGGGAGGAAACCAGAGCACCTGGAGAGGACCCTCGTGGTTACAGGGGAGAACGTGCAACCTCCACACAAACAGCAGCCGAGGTTAGGATCGAACCTGGGTCTCTGGCGCTGTGAGGCAGCGGCTGTGCCACTCTTCTGCCTCATGTTGATGGCAGTTTAAATTATTTTAGAGGACGGCATTCCTGCGTCCAAAAACAACTAGTGAGCAGTCCTGAGCTACTATCTACCTCATGGGAGATCCTCGGACTATTTTTAATCGGACTTTACTGGACTTTATCTTGCACTAAACGTTATTCCCTTTATCATGTATCTGTGCACTGTTGATGGCTCGATTGTAATCATGTGTAGTCTTCCCACTGACTGGATAGCACGCAACAACAAAAAGTTTTCACTGCACCTCAGCACATGTGACAATAAAGACAGCACGGTGGCGCAGCGGTAGAGTTGCTGCCTTACAGCGAATGCAGCGCCGGAGACTCAGGTTCGATCCTGACTACGGGTGCCGATTGTACGGAGTTTGTATGTTCTCCCCGTGACCTGCGTGGGTTTTCTCCGAGATCTTCGGTTTCCTCCCACACTCCAAAGACGTACAGGTATGTAGGTTAATTGACTGGATAAATGTAAAAATTGTCCCTAGTGTGTGTAGGATAGTGTTAATGTGCGGGGATCGCTGGGCGGCGCAGACCCGGTGGGCCGAAGGGCCTGTTTCCGCGCTGTATCTCTAAATCTAAAAAGCTAAACTAAACTAAATAGGCTGTTGTCGGGGATGGAATTGGACAATAAATGGCTGTTGACACAGTGGGGGTCTTCTACTCTCTTCCCCTGTACCTTTTCTTGTTAAATAGACTACTTCCTTGCAACCTTCTATCTCCCTCTCCAAACCATTACCCACCCCCCTCTCCCCTCCAAACTCCCACAGCCAAACAGCAGCCATCATAATTTTATCCGATTCATTTCTTGCATCTCTTGGCTGACACTCTTCAAGGGACAGTTAAATGGATGTCTTTTTGTTTGTCATGATGAAATGATGGCAATTACCCAGATGTTTTCAATGACACGGCACTCTACGATGCTTGAGTGGTTTTGTATATAAATGAGGCACCAGCAAGCGTGCAGAAATAGCAAGAGAAACAAAAGAGCTTGGAGCACTTAAACATTACTGTCTTTCTTAGAAGGGAAGTGTGTTTTTGTTTAGGCAGGACTTTAGGGGAGCAAAGCTGATCTTAAATGCTTTGTGAAATGTAGACGGTGCCCAAAGCACCTATTTGCCTCTGTGGGATTTAATGTTGTGTGAAGAGATTAACAAGCAAAGAGGTGGCCACATTAGAGAACGCATTGGAGCTGCAAGATTACAGTGCTTTTACTCTGTTTTGTGCAGTGATGGCTTGCTAACTTGTGAGCATTGACCTGATCCTGACATGTTTTGCCAATACCTTCAAACAATTTAGATAAATAGTTACTTCAGCTATTTCCATTTTTTTTCCAGTATGTTGTTCAAATCTGTCAGGTTGGAATAATGAAGATTAAGAATGCAAACATATATTTTGCAAATGACCAAATGATGAGTGTTTCGTAAAATTGAGCCTTTAAAGATTATGTTGCTGATTTAAATTGGGATTACAGCAGACTTTCATCCTAAAGAATAACATTGAATGGTGAATTCTGAAATTTTGAGCTAATGTTTGTACTGTGAATGGATTTAATTTAATTCAAGAATGCTTGGGATGCAGAGGGCAGAAGCATTGAGGAATACAGGCTGCAAATCAGCTTCTGAAGCATTCTCTGGCACCAGTGGACTTCCCTCTTAAAACGTGACGATTTCTGAAAAGCATCCCTCTTTGCTGTGTCAAGTCCAACGTCAGTTCTTGGCCATGAAATTAGAGAAAATACAATGCCAGCAGGAGGTAGAAGGTATAAGCTAAAAGGAGAGAGTTCTTAGGACTATCGGAATCAAGGGATATGGGGAGAAAGCAGGAACGGGATACTGATTCTAGACGATGTGTTGCCTCGAAGGGCTGAATGGCCTATTCCTGCACCTGTTTCCTATGTTCCTACGAGAGGTTGGGCAAACTTGGATTGTTTTTTTCTGGAGCATCAGAGGCTGAGGGGAAACCTGCTAGAAGTTAGGTGGCATAGATCAGGTAAACAGTCAGAACAGTCAAAGACTAGAGGTCATAGCTTTAAGGTGAGGACCACTGTGCCGCCCCAAATCTGGGTGGCTGATTTGGGGCGGCACAGTGGTCTTTCAGTGAGTTGTGTTCAATACATTCAGGTTCATGCTTTATTGTCATGGGGTGACACGGTGACTCATTGCACCATAGCATTAATTGTTTTTTCTTCCTCCATCCTGCCTCACATGGCCTGTCGCCTATCATGGCCTTCATTTCTCTGCTCTATTAGACAGCTTTTTTCAATCTGCATTGCAGAATGTTGCTCTGTAGTAGTCCTAATGTTATACCTTATGGTGATCTTATTGAGGCGTGTGAACTCCAAAGACGTACAGGTATGTAGGTTAATTGGCTGGGCAAATGTAATTAAAAAAAAAAAAAGATTGTCCCTGGTGGGTGTAGGATAGTGTTAGTGTGCGGGGATCGCTGGGCGGCGCGGACCCAGTGGGGCTGAAGGGCCTGTTTCTGCGCTGTATCTCTAAAAAAATCTAAAAATCTAAATCATGAAGGGTATAGCTAGAATAGATAGACAGCTTTTTACGCAGAATAGGGGAATCACAAACCAGAGGACATAGGTTTTAGGTGAGAGGGGAAAGATTTAATAGGAACCTGAGGGGCAATGTTTTCACACTAAGGGTGATGTATATATGGAATAAGCTGCCAGAGGAGGTAATTGAGGCAGATACTCTAACAAGATTTAAAAGATATTTGGACAAGTACTTGATTAGGACAGGTTTAGAGGGATTTGGACCAAATGCAGGCAGGTGGGACGAGGGTAGATGGGGCATCTTGGTCAGCATGGACAAGTTGGCCCAAAGAGCTGTTTTTGTGCTGTGTGACTAGAACTGCTGGTGATGTGAAATTTTTTATTTTTAAATTATTTTTTTAATTTATATCAAAGAATACTTTATTCCAGTAATAGATATTTACAAAACATTTTTCTTTTCAAAAACTCCATCCGACATTCCCGGAGGTTATACATTCAATACATATATTCATTGTCAGATTTACACAGAATCCCTTCCCTTATTTGGAGGGGCATCTCCACCACACCCTGCCCCCCCCCCCCCCATGTCCAGCAGCGGAAGGACCCTAGACTGGTCCTCCCCCACAGGGCCTTGGCGTTGGCTGCACCGAGCTTCAGTGCGTCCCTCAGCACGTACTCCTGCAGTCTGCAGTGGGCCAGTCGGCAACATTCCCCAACGGACAGCTCGTTCCGCTGGGAGGTCAACAAAGCTCGGGCAGACCAAAGGGCGTCTTTCATCGAGTTGATGACCTTCCAGCAGCACTCAATTTTTTAAAAATATATCAAAAAATACTTTATTCCAGTAATAAATATATACAAAACCATTTTCTTTTCAGAAACTCCATCCGACATTCCCGGAGGTTATACATTCAATGCAGATATTTATTGCTAAATTTACACAGAATCCCTTATTTGGGGGGGGCGTCTCCACCACACCCTGCCCCCCATGTCCAGCAGCGGAAGGACCCTAGACTGTGGTCCTCCCCCACAGGGCCTTGGCGTTGGCTGCACCGCGCTTCAGTGCGTCCCTCAGCACGTACTCCTGCAGTCTGCAGTGGGCCAGTCGGCAACATTCCCCAATGGACTGTATTTTTTTTTTTTTTTTTAATCAAAAAATACTTTATTCAAGTTATAAATATCATTTACAAACATCATTTTTAAACAAACCCATCCGACATTTCCGGAGGTTACATATTCAATACAGGCATTTACTTAGACATTTACATACATTTACATACATATCCCTTATTTGGAGGGGCGTCTCTCTCCACCACACCCTGCCCCCCATGTCCAGCAGCGGAAGGACCCTAGACTGTGGTCCTCCCCCACAGGGCCTTGGCGTTGGCTGCACCGAGCTTCAGAGCGTCCCTCAGCACGTACTCCTGCAGTCTGCAGTGGGCCAGTCGGCAACATTCCTTGACGGACAGCTCGCTCCGCTGGGAGGTCAACAAGGATCGGGCAGACCAAAGAGCGTCTTTCACCGAGTTGATGACCTTCCAGCAGCACTCGATGTCAGTCTCGGAATGCGTCCCTGGGAACAGTCCGTAGAGCACAGAGTCCTCTGTGACGGAGCTGCTCGGAATGAATCGTGACAGGGACCCCTGCAGACCTCTCCAGACTCTCCTGGCAAATCCACACTCTTTGAAGAGGTGGGCCACCGTTTCCTCTCCGTAGCAGCCGTCCCGAGGGCAGCGTGCGCTGGTAGTGAGGTTCCGGCGGTGCAGGAAGGATCTGACTGGGAGGGCTCCCCTCACCGCCAGCCAAGCCAGGTCTTGGTGCTTGTTGGTTAGTTCTGGCGATGAGGCATTTTGCCAGACAAGCTGGGCTGTCTGTTCTGGGAACCACGCCACAGGATCCATGGAGTCATTCCCCTGCAGTGCCTGCAGGACGTTCCGTGCTGACCACTGCCCGATGGACTTGTGGTCGAAGGTGTTGGTCCGGAAGAACCTGTCCACAAACGACAGATGGTTCGGCAATGTCCAGCTGACTGGCACATTGCGTGGCATCTGCGCCAGGCCCATCCTTCGCAACACCGGGGACAGGTAGAACCTCAGCAGGTAGTGGCATTTGGTGCCCACGTGCCTTGGCTCTATGCTCCGCCTGATGCAGCCACACACGAAGGTGGCCATCAGAATGAGGGCGACATTGGGCACGTCTTTACCCCCGTTGTCTGCCGACTTGTGCATTGTGGCTCGTCGCACCCGGTCCATCGCCGACCCCCAGACGAAACGGAAAACGGCCCGGGTGATCCCCGTGGCGTAGGAGGGAGGGACGGGCCACACTTGCGCCAAGTACAGCAGCCCCGAGAGCACCTCACACCTGATGACCAGGTTTTTCCCCGTGATGGAGAGGGAGCGCTGCTTCCACAGCTCCAGCTTCTTCCCCACCTTGGCTATCCGCTCCAGCCAATTTTTGTTACATGCCCCAGCCTTCCCGAACCAGATCCCCAGCACCTTCAGAAAGTCAGGCTTGATGGTGAAGGGGATGGAAGATCGGTCGGGCCAGTTGCCAAAGAGCATGGCCTCGCTCTTCCTGCGGTTTACCCTGGCCCCCGTGGCCAACTCAAACTGGTCGCAGACCCTGATCAGTCTGCGGACCGACCCTGGATCCGAGCAGAAGACGGCGACATCGTCCATGTACAGGGAGGCCTTGACCTGAGTGCCCCCACTGCCTGGCAGTGTCACTCCTCTTATGCTCGCATCCTTCCTGATGGATTCGGCAAAGGGTTCAATGCAACAGACGAACAAGACAGGGGAAAGAGGGCAACCCTGCCTGACTCCAGACCTGACGGGGAAGCTGTCTGATTCCCACCCATTAATTTGGACTGCACTACAGATATCAGAGTTGAGCAGTTGTATCCACTTCCTGATTCCCTCCCCAAAGCCCATTTTGGAGAGCACGTCCCTCATGTACGTGTGCGATATCCTGTCGAAGGCCTTCTCCTGGTCCAAGCTGACCAGGCAGGCATCCACCCGTCTGTCCTGCACGTAGGCAATGGTATCTCTCAGCAGCACCAGGCTGTCTGAGATTTTCCTGCCAGGTACAGCACAGGTTTGGTCCGGGTGGATCACCTGTCCCAGAGCAGACTTGACCCGGTTGGCGATGGACTGTACTCAATTTACTCCATGGGGTAAAGTCCATGGGAAAATAACATTGTGCAGCTGTTTTGCATTGCGTCTTGCCCCACATTGTACTTCTAAGCCGTGGTGTAAAAACAAGTTATGCAGAAATTACAGAACAAAAATGAGCGGATGTTTGTACTCCTGCAGCATCCTTTTAGTTTAGTTTACAGATACAGCATGGAAGCAGGCCCTTCAGCTCACCAAGTCCACACCAAGCATCGATCACCTGCTCACACTAGCTCTATGTTATCGCACTTTCACTCCCACTCCCTTCACACCAGGGGCATTTTAACAGAGGCCAATCAATCTACAAACCTGCATGTCTTTGGGATGTGGAAGCCAGAGCACCTGGAGGAAACCCACGGGGTCACAGGGAGAACGTGCAAACCCCACACAGACAGTGCCCAAGGTCAGGATTAAACCCGGGTCTCCGGCCCAGAGTGAGACAGCAGCCCTACGAGCTGCGCCTCTGTGCCGCGCACTTTAATTATGAATCTGTAACCTGTTTCTCCCTAATGTGAAAGGTCGGGATAGGGTGAATGTGGAGAGGACGTTTCCACTAGCAGGAGAGTCTAGGAACAGAGGACACAGCCTCAGAATAAAAGACATACCTTTAGAACACAGATACAAGGAATTTCTTTAGTCAGAGGGTGGTGAATCTGTGGGATTCATTGCCACAGACGGTTGTGGAGGCCAAGTCAATGGATATTTTTAAGGCAGAGATTGACAGTCTCTTGATTAACAAGGGTGTTATGGGGAAAAGGCAGGAGAATGGGGTTGAGAGGGAAAGATGAACCAGCCATGATTGAATTGCAGAGTAGACTTGATGGGCCGAATGGCCGAATTCTGCTTCTCAAACTTATGAACATATAATGTGTTTGTCCAGCTTCCCCTGTGCTATTCCCCCTCAGTCGTTCTGTGAGAAGTGAGTTCCGCAGTCTAACCACTCTCGCTGAAGAATTTGCTCCTGAATTGCTTCTAGGATTTATTGGTGACTATTTATGGCACCTTGTCTTTATCTCCTTCAAAAGCTAAAACATTTTCTCTCTATCTGTTCATGCTAAGACTTATTAGGTCAGCCATCAGCCTTTCTCGAGAAAAGAATCCCAGCCTATTCAGCTTTTCCTGATGGTTATAACCTCTCAATTCCAGTGATATCCTTGTAAATCATATTTTGCACCATCTCCTTTTATAATATGGAAACAAAAACCGGGCACAGAACTCGAATGCAGCGCAATGAACATTTGATAAAATTTGAACATAACTCTCTTCAGAGCAACACAGATACATGAGTGATTTTCAATTTTTACGTATAAGGGAAATTAAGCACACAGTGTCCAGGCTCAGAGTGGTGACAGATTTACATCTGTGCACACTGCTTCGACTAATCCTTGGCCTTTCACCTTGCTTCACCTCATTCTGCTGCATTTGGTCTTGACTTTGCATGTGATATCGCAGGGGTTCGGCTGAATATCAATCAGACAACATTTGTGACTATATCAAGTCAAAATGTACATTTGAAATCAAAAACAAACTAAAATTAATTTTCCTAACAATCTGAACAGTCACACACAATGGCGCAGTGGTAGAGCTGCCCCTTACAGCCCCAGAGACCGGGGTTTGATTCTGACCTGTACGGAGTCTATGGGAGAGTCTCAGAATAAAAGGACGTACCTTTAGGAAGGAGATGAGAAGGACTTTCTTTGGCCAGAGGGTGGTAAATCTGTGGATTTCATTGCCACAGACGCCTGTGGAGGCCGTCAATGGGTATTTTTAAGGCAGAAATTGATAGATTCTTGATTAGTTTTATTTAGTTTAGGTACAGTGCGGAAGCAGGCCATTTGGCCCAGGTAGTCCATACCGACCAATGATTAGTAAACCTGTTGGGTTATGGGGCGAAGGCAAGAGAATGGGATTGAGAGGGAGAGATAGATCAGCCATGATTGAATGGCAGAGTAGACTTGATGGGCCGAATGGCCTGATTCTGCTCCTATCACCTATGAACGTATGAACTCACTTATGCTATTCTCTAATACTCTGAACCACAATTTTAACATTGTGCACTGAAAATATCATTGCTGATGTCAATGGGCGGTGCAGGATCTGAGAGTCAGCATCTCCTAAAACTCTCTGTATGATGGATGGATTTGTTAGTGCATTGTGACTGGCTTAGCCCTATGAGTAAAATGAGCAGCTTAGCTGAGAATTTTACTCTCCACAAGATCCTCATATATATATATATATATATATTTATTTTTTTCCCACTAGTTTCTTTCACCCTTGTTTTTAACGTGGGGCTGTGAACACGGGTCGATATTTATATTTGGTCAGTTTGCAAACTGACTGTTCATCCATTTCACGCTTTGGTGGATGACATTCATGCAAGGGCACCTCCTGGTTGCAATGCCAATAAATAATCTGCAGCTAATTACAAGCGAATGCTGTGTCAGGGTATATATTATAAGGTCTAATTGGCAGACATTTCCTGCTCACATCAAAATTGACTCTCTTAAGGATACCTAAATTGAATGGACCATACCACAGGAATCACCACGGGTGGTTCCAATAACCAAGCCTTGAGCACTGTTGGAAATTGGTGCTCCCCTCAGCTCTTCCCTCCTGGCCTTGTTGCTGTTCATTAGTCACAGGAGCAGAATTAGGCCATTCGGCCCATCGAATCTTCTCCATTCAATCATGGCCGATCGCTGTGCTGGGTGGCACGGTGGTGCAGCGGTAGAGTTGTTGCCTCACAGAGCCAGAGACCCTTGCTCGACCCTGATTACGGGTACTGTCTGTACGGAGTTTGTACGTTCTCACAGTGAGCTCGTGGGTTTTCTCCGGTTGTCTCCCACGCTCCAAAGACATACAGGTTTGTAGGTTAATTGGTTTAGGTAAGAATTGTAAATTGTCCCGAGTGCGTAGGATAGTGTTAATGTAAGGGGATCACTGGTCAGCGCAGACTCGGTAGGTCGAAGAAGAACGTGCAAACTCCGTACAGGCAGCATCCGTAGTCAGGATCAAACCCAGGTCTCTGGCGTTGTAAGGCAGCAACTTTACCACTGTGCCGCCCAAAATGTTATGAAGAGACTTGGTCATAGCGTTAGACAGCACTTTGGGCCAACTTGCCCATGCCAACCAAAACCCGTGTTTGGCTCATATCCCTCGGAACCGTTCCTATCCATGAACCTGTCCAGGGATTTTTGAATGAATTTGGCACTAAACTCCCAAAAAGATGCCTATCCACATCCTACAGATGCTGCCTGACTTGCTGAGTTACTCCAGCAATTTGTGCTTTACTGGTCCATTTTGAACGGGCCAACCACCTCTGCCTTTACAACTGGTCCAAGTAACTTGGAGTCCGAATCCTGCTCTCATGCATGTATAAGCACATTTATAAAAAATATTATACAGCTGCACTTAGCAGTCATCTTCTGGACATCGGTCATGAATATCACAGTTTTGCCATAGAGAGAAATTATATATGTCAAATGAAACTGAAGTCGTTGTTTCTTTGCCTATTTCAGATTGGGCGGCATACCTGTGGGAGTGGTTGCCGTAGAAACCAGATCTGTAGAGTTATCAATACCAGCAGATCCTGCAAACTTGGATTCGGAAGCAAAGGTAGGTCTTGCTGAGATTGGTGCGACACGGTGGCGCAACGGTAGAGTTGCTGCCGTACAACGCTAAGCACCTGGGTTCAATCCTGACCAAGGGTGTTGTCTGTATGGAGTTTGTACGTTCTCCCTGTGACCGCGTGAGTTTTCTCCGGGTGCTCTGGTTTCCTCCTACATTCCAAAGACGTACAGGTTTGTAGGTTAATTGGCTTGAAACGGGTCCTTCATGACTTGTGCTGTTTTGAAGGCAGAAACATAGAAAATAGGTGCAGGAGGAGGCCATTTGGCCCTTCGAGCCAGCACCGCTGGAGATGAAAACTAGACAAATGGGTGTCAGATGTGGAGAGGAGAGGAGAGGGGCAGTGAAAAATAATGCCAGAGGGAGGCATATAGATGGTAGGGAACAGGGGTGATGGGAAAGGGTTAAAATTGGAATTGAGGGATTTCTGAATGGGAGATGAATGTGTGACAGTGGGGAAATATGCATGTTAATCTTGAATGAGTACAGCATGTTTTTTTATCAATAAAATTGTTGATGGAGTCATTATCACAGTTTATAGGAGCTTGTTTTGTTTATTATGCCTCTTGTTTCCTTCATTACAACAGTAGTTATACTTCCTTGGCAAAACGATACTTTGGAATATGTTGCGGTTATTTTAAAGATATTTTATAAATAATGTTTGCCTTACTAGCCTACCCACCGTTCCCATTAATTTATCTTTCCTCCCTTTATCGAAATGTGGGTATCTCATCTTCAATGTGTGATTGATTGCTGATCAATAATTTATTTGTGGTCTGTGTGAACAGATAATCCAGCAAGCTGGGCAGGTGTGGTTTCCTGACTCTGCCTTCAAAACTGCTCAAGCCATCAAGGACCTGAATCGTGAAGGGCTTCCGTTAATCGTGTTTGCCAATTGGCGAGGTTTCTCTGGTGGAATGAAAGGTAAAGAGATTAAGGTCATAGGAGCAGAATTGGCCATTTGGCCCTGGCACGGTGGCGCAGCGGTAGTGACCCGGGTTCGATCCTGAGCTCAAGTGCTGTCTGTACGGAATTTGCACGTTCTCTCTGTAACCGCGTGGGTTTTCTCCGGGTGCCCCGGTTTCCTCTCACACTCCAAGGACGGGCAGGTCTGTAGGTTAATTGGCTTCTGTAAATTGTGTGTAGGATGTGAAACTAGGGTACCGTAGAACCAGTGAACGGGTGATTGTTGGTCGGCACAGAATCGGTAGGCTAAAGGGTCTGTTTCCACACTGTATCTCTAAACTATACCTCCTTTAGCAGCTCGATCCATATACTCACCAACATCTGTGTGAAAAAGTTGCCTTGCAGATTCCTAGTAAATCTTTCCCCTTAAAGCTCTGTCCTCAGGTTCTTGATTCCCGTACTCTGGGTAAAAGACTCTGTGTGTCTATCCTCTCTATTTCCCTCATTACTTTATACACTTCTGTAAGATCACCCCTCATTCTCCTGTGCTAGGAATAAAGCCCAAACCTGCCAGACCTCTCCCGCAAGCTCAGGGCCTTTAGTCCTGACAACATGTCCATAAATCTTCTCTGCACGCTTTCCCTCGTGTAGCAGGGTGACCAAAACTGAATCCAACATAATATCCCAACGTCTGTACAGTATCCTGAAAGATGAAGGCCAATGTACTGAAAGCCTTCGTGACCACCCTATCCACCTATGACGCCAATTTCAAGGAATTATATGTGCGTGCACTCCTAAACCCTACTGCTCTACAGCACCCCAGGACCCTGCCACTCACTGCGAAGGTCCTGCCCTGATTTGACTTCCCAAAATGCAACATCTCTGGGTAAAGGACTCTGCATTTACCCTATCTATTCCCCTCATGTGTGACATGAATACACAAAGCCAGAGCTATAACCTGTGTCAGGCCAGCTAATTTCCAGCATTTGAGTCTTGATGCAGGGTCTTGACGTGAAAATGCCGACCATCTTTTTGCCTCCAGAGTTGCTGCATGACCTGCTGAGTTCCTCCAGCAGCTTGTTATATAATCTCCTGCAAGATCTTCGACTACAGTCTTTGCAATGAGAGTCCATGCAGTTTAGTTTATTATTGTCACGTGTACCGAGGTACAGTGAAAAGCTTTCTATTGCCTGCTATCTAGTCAGTGAAAAGACTATACGTGATTGCAGTCTAGCTGTCCATAGTGTATAGGTACGGATAATGTGAATAATGTTTAGTGCAAGATAAAGTCCGATTAAAGATAGTTCAGTGAGGTAGATGGGAGGTCAGGACCACTCTCTAGAAGGTGATAGGATGATGGTTCAGTTGCCTGATAACAGCTGGGAAGAAACTGTCCCTGAATCTGGAGTGTGTTCTGACCAAATAACTATAATAATTGTTGTTAGGGATGATGATGCAAAGCCATTAGAGCATGTCCACAGTTTGTTTCATTTAGAAACTGTTGTAACTGGTGGACTCAGTGGACACAGTATATTTGCAGGTTAACCTCAGCTGTTGTAGCAAAACACACACGGCCTGATGCAAATATTATCAGAGCTCCTTTGAAAGATCAATCAGTCACAGCTTTGGCAGACTTTATATTCTCTCCACTTGCATTAGTTTTGAATGTTTGTGCCTGAGATGCAAAACTGGATTACATTGGGGAATGAGGTTTTCCAAATTATAAACTGGAAAAAAAACACTGAATAGTAACGTCCATCAATGCCACTGTTTAAATATTTTTTCATTAACAAAGTCCTGCTGGTGAGGCATCACCTTGATAAGAGGCGCTGGGCAAATACTTCCATTTCAAACATGTTAATATGGGCAGCACAGTGCCGCAGCGGTAGAGTTGCTGCCTCACAGCACCAGAGACCCGGGTTCAAACCAGACTATGGGGGCCGTCTGTATGGAGTTTGTACGTTCTCCCTGTGACCACGTGGGTTTGCTCCGGTTTGCTCCCACACTCCAAAGACGTACATGTTTGTACGTTAATTGGCTTCTGTAAATTGTGTAGGATTGAACTAGTGTACGGGTGATCTTTGGTCAGCAAGGACTCAGTGGGCCGAAGGGCCTGTTTCCACGCCGTATCTCTAAACCAAACTAATAAGTCATAGTATTTTTAAACGCTTTTGGAAACATTTTTGTTGCAACCCTGTTTCATACTTCAAAGCGTGCAGGTGCATCTTCCGAGGCATCTGATGACAGCTTGCCTTACACAGCCTCAGCAAAGAACACGTGGCCTGTGCCACGCACCACTCTGCCAGGCTGTTTGGCACAGTCACTCCATTCACTGACAATAGACAATAGGTGCAGGAGGAGGCCATTCGGCCCTTCGAGCCAGCACCACCATTCAATGTGATCACAGCTGATCATTCTCAATCAGTTCCCCGTTCCTGCCTTCTCCCCATACCCCCTGACTCCACTATCCTTAAGAGCTCTATCTAGCTCTCTTGAATGCATTCAGAGAACTGGCCTCCACTGCCTTCTGAGGCAGAGAATTCCACAGATTTACAACTCTCTGAGTGAAAAAGCTTTTCCTCATCTCCGTGTTAAATGGCCTACCCCTTATTCTTAAACTGTGGCCCCTGGTTGTGGACTCCCCCAACATTGGGAACATGTTTCCTGCCTCTAACGTGTCCAACCCCTTGATAATCTTATATGTTTCGATAAGATTCCCTCTCATCCTTCTAAATTCCAGTGTATACAAACCTAGTCGCTCGATAAGGAGCGATTTGCGCGTACAGTTTCTCCCAGAGGGTCACTTTGATTATATGGGGGGGGGGGGGGGGGGGTGCAGTGCTGAGGAGGGAGAAAGAAAAATAAACAATTACACCATTCTTCAGTGAACACACACGGCAAGGAGTCAATTGGATGGTGGGTAAAACATCTCCAAAATCGTGTGTAATGAGTAGGAAAAGATTAGACGCAGTTCTTGCTATGCTGAAAATTGACATTAGCAAAAACTCTTTACTAGACATCCTAGGAGGTCTAATTCAAGTTGGATTAAAAGCACATCCAGATACGTTTGGATTGGTCTTCTGCACATTTTTATGTAGCTGGAAAGATTATCAAGATAATGCAAAATTAAATTATAAAACTGGCAGAATATTTAGTTGGGGGGTATCTGTGTGCTGTGGTTTAGTGAGGCAGGCCAGCAGTGACCCACGACTGTAGGAAATCAGCCGTGAAATTTACCAGAAATTAACACCAGGGTCGTTGTCTCAGCATGAGTGGTTTGATAGGATGCGAATCCCTGTGAAATTAACCACTCTCTTCCTCCCCTCCAGACATGTATGATCAAGTGCTGAAGTTTGGCGCATTCATCGTGGACGGGTTGCGGGAGTACAGGCAGCCTGTGCTCGTCTACATACCCCCGCACGCAGAACTGAGAGGAGGCTCGTGGGTCGTCATTGACACCACCATCAACCCCAGGCACATGGAGATGTATGCAGACAAGGAAAGCAGGTACAGAAGACGGCTCCCACCACTCTGGCAGTTCACTCTTCTGTTTCTCATCAGCCATTTGCAGATTTACTTAAATGGATATTCCTAACCTAACCAGGACTGAGAATAGACCACAAAATGCTGGACTAACTCAGCGGGTCAGGCAGCATCTCTGGAGAATAGGAATAGGTGACGTTTAGGGTCAAGACCCTTCTGAGTTTAGTTTGTTGTCACGTGCGCTGAGGTACAGTGAAAAGCTTCTTCAGACTGGAGAAGGATCTCGACCCAAAACGTCATGATTCCTTTTCTCCAGAGATGCTGCCTGACCCGCTGAGTTACTCCAGCATTTTGTGTCTACTGTTTAAACCAGCATCTGCAGTCCCTCTCTACACTAATAAGGACTGATGCATGCTGAAATAGTTTTTGAAATTCAGGCAAGATATTAAATGTCTCCAAACCAACACTATGCAGCGCATAAGACAGAGTGACAGGAAAAAACTGGTAGAATGATCCCTGCCCACTAACGTTACTCAGTTGATTGCAGATGAATATCAGTGGCTAATATTGACACAGATTTTGCTCTTTCCCTCACAAAACTATTGCTGCTGTGCAACTGAAACACAAGAAATGGAAAAGTTTTGATCTTGCGTGTTAGAGTCGTTTTTATTTTATGTAGGGCTTTCTAAAGTACAAATTGATTTTCTGCAGACACATAATATGAAGGAAGAGCGATGAAGAACAGGTCAACACACCAAGGAGAGAGAGAAGGGGGAGGGGATCATTCTCACTTCATTCGTTCTCTGAATCCTCATGGCATTTTTCCATCCTTCACTGGAAATTTGCTGCAAATCCATATTGTGGATATATTGTCCAAAGCATTGCCAGGTGAACATTGCAAAGTCAGAGACTCCCGAGTTAAAACCTATTCGGTTTGACTAAACATAAAACAGTACAACACACGAACAGACCTTTTGGCCCACAATGTCCATGTCAAACATGATGCCAAGCCAAACTAATCTTCTCTGTCTGCAGGTGATCTACAGTGCCCTCCATAATGTTTGGGACAAAGACCCATCATTTATTTATTTGCCTCTGTACTCCACAATTTGAGATTTGAAATAGAAAAAAAAACACATGTGGTTAAAATGCACATTGTCAGATTTTAATGAAGGCCATTTTTATACATGTTGGTTTCACAATGCAGAAATCACAGCAGTGTTTATACGTAGTCCCCCCATTTCAGGAATGTTTGGAACACATGGCTTCACAGGTGTTTGTAATTGCTCAGGTGTGTTTAATTGCCTCCTTAATGCAGGTATAAGAGAGCTCTCAGCACCTAGTCTTTCCATCTCCTTTGGAAACTTTTATTGCTGTTTATCAACATGAGGACCAAAGTTGTGCCAATGAAAGTCAAATAAGCCATTATGAGACTGAGAAACAAGAATAAAACTGTTAGAGACATCAGCCAAGCCTTCGGCTTACCAAAATCAGCTGTTTGGAACATTTTTAAGAAGAAAGAGAGCACTGGTGAGCTTACTAATCACAAAGGGACTGGCAGGCCAAGGAAGACCTCCACAGCTGATGACAGAAGAATTCTCTCTATAATAAAGAAAAATCCCCAAACACCTGTCCGGCTGATCAGAAACACTCTTCAGGAGTCAGGTGTGGATTTGTCAGTGACCACTGTCCGCAGAAGACTTCATGAACAGAAGTACAGAGGCTACAATGCAAGATGCAAACCAGTGGTTAGCCGCAAAAATAGGATGGCCAGGTTACAGTTTGCCAAGAAGTACTTAAAAGAGCAACCAGAGTTCTAGAAAAAGGCCTTGTGGACCTCATCCCACCACATCCCCGATATGGAGACACCTTTTGAACTAATTTCACCCACCCTCCAACTTCTTTCTCTTTTCCTCCTGCTTGGGCCGGCACGGTGGCACAGCTGGTAGAGCTGCCGCCTCGATGCGCAAGGGACCCGGGTTTGGTCTTGACCTCAGGCACTATCTGTATGGAGTTTGCATGTACCCTCCCTGTGACCACTTGGGTTTCCTCCGGGTGCGCTGGTTTCTTCCCACATCCCAAAGACGTGCGGGTTTGTAGGTTAATTTGTTTGTAGGTTAATTGGCCGCTGGTGTGTAGGGAGTTGATGTAAACGTAGGATAACATAGAACTATTGTGAACGGGTGATCGAAGGTCGGCGTGGACTCGGTGGGCTGAAGGGCCTGTTTCCATTCTGTTATATCTCACTCAATTCAATCACTAGCCTGGATAGCATACCCTTGACGACAGTGCCCATGGTGAAACCTATAATACATGTTTCAGGGACAGGTGCCAATAATGCCAACAAGAAGGATATTTTTTTGGGCAGCATTAATTTGGGCCCAATCTTCAGCCAAATGCAAATGCTTATTGTTCATTTTTACACCATCTCTCATCTGCTACCATGTGTATACTTGAGAGATACAGCAAGGAAACAGGCCCATGTTGTGTTTGGAGTGTGCGAGGAAACCGGAGCAACTGGAAAAAAAACAGGAAGAATGTCACAGGGGGAATGTACAAACTCCATACAATAGAACTTTATCCCAGGAGGAAAATTGATCTGCTACCAGCCATAAAACACAAGATACATGAAACATGAAATTAAAGTGACGAGTCGAAGGGATTGGGGATGTGCAAAGATTGGGGGTGGGGGGTAAGGGGAGTCAGACAGCACCCGTAGTCAGGATCGAGCCTGGGTCACTGGCGCTGTGAGGCAGCAACTCTACTGCTGCGCCAATGTGCCGCCCTTCCGTAAACAATTTTTGGGTATGGTCTCCATCGCTTATGCTGGCTTCTAACTTCAGATTACTAAATATCCTGGGAGTGAGATGCCATGAAGAGGAGAAAATAACATCAAACCTTCATGATTTCTGTTTGGGCTGGGCAGAAATTGCCATTAATTTTCTTTCTTCAAATCTTATAAAATAATAATATTTGCCTGCTCCTAAGACCTGGGGCAACTCGGGTATTTACAAAGGCAGCCGTAACACTTTGCCATAACCCCAGGCTCAGAACTAAGAGTGACATCTTATTTATTGAAATCTAAACTGAGTATATATATATTTTTAAATATGGTGAGATGTTGTGACTTTAATTTATGCCTTGAATAATTGCATGGTTAATTAGCCCGCAAATGTGTTTTACTCATCAGAGGTGGTGTACTGGAGCCAGAGGGGACAGTAGAGATCAAATTCCGGAAGAAAGACTTGGTGAAAACAATGCGGAGGGTGGACCCTATGTACATGAATCTGGCCGAGCGCTTGGGTATGTGCACTTTAATTTCTATCAACCACCCACCACCTGCATGCCCTCTCCCCCCACCCCCACCAACAAAGTTTTGTCTAGATTAATATGCCTTAATATGAATGGTCGGTCTCATGTTTAAATCTGTTCTGCGACTCGGTGGCGCAGTGGTAGAGTTGCTGCCTTACAGCACCAGAGACCCGGGTTCCATCCCGACTACGGGTGCTGTCTGCACATTGTTAATTGGCTTTGGTAAATGTAAGTTGTTCTTCGTGTGTGTAGGATAGCGCTAGTGTGCAGGGAGCAATGGTCGGCGCGGACTCGGTGGGCCGAAGGGCCTGTTTCCGCACGGTGTCTCTAAACTGAACTAAACCATGCCCTCTCTCCCACCCCCACCCCCACCAACAAAGATTATTATAGATTAATGCCCGGACGTGTAAAATGCCTTAATATGCCTGGCCGGTCTCGTATTTAAATCTGCTCTGCGACTTAGTAATGCACTGTGGCTTTTATTTATTTATTATTTTAAATCAGTCTCTCACAGTTTAATTTGATTACAGCCTGGAGGTGACAGGCCCCAAGGCTCAACTTGAGCTCATTTATGAGATTGTGATCTGTATGATCTACTGTCATGGTTACCAAATCTAAATTAACAGGCAATTAATTTTTTTTTTACTGCCCAATCAATTTACTTTGCTTCACTTTTGAGCATCCGCGTGCCTCTCGGAACACCGCTGTTCCTGTCCAAGAAATTAGAATGGTGATTCTTCCACACGTCCCGCTGTGCAGCTGCCGAATGTAATTGATGTAGGAGTGAGGCCCTGATCTCACTTTATATGGTTCTCCTTCTGCTTTTTACATGGACGTTCCTGGCCCCCGCCCGCTCACTGCTTCCCCCCCCACCCCCCCCGGCAGAAATGGGCAAATATCAACATCAATTGCACTGTCCAGTAAGTTGGGAAGGTCTCGAGGAGGGAACACTGTGGCGCAGCGGGTAGAGCCGCTGCCTCACAGCACCACACACTCAGCTTCGATCCTAACCTCCAGTGCTGTCGTTGTGGAGTTTGCACGTTTGCCCTGTGCCCACGTGCGTTTCCTCCGGGTGCTCCGGTTTCATAAGTTCATAAGAGCACAATTAAGCCATTCAGCCCAACGCGTCTACTCCGCCATTCAATCATGACTGATCTGTCTTTCCCTCTCTACCCCATTCTCCTGCCTTCTCCCCATAACCCTTGACACCCTTGTTAAACAAGTACCTGCCAATCTCCAGCTTATAAATACCCAATGACTTGGCCTCCACCGCCGTCTGTTTCCTCCCACATCCCAAAGACGTACGGGTTTGTAGGTTAATTGGCCCTCTGTAAATTGCCCCTGGTGTGTAGGGAGTGGATGCGAAAGTGGGACAACATAGAACTAACGTGAAGGGTGATCGATGGTTGGCGTGGACTCAGAGACAGGAGGACCTGTGTCCATACTGTAGCCCTGAACTAAACTAAGTTTTAGTCATTGAGTCTGGAGAAGGGTCCCGACCCAAAACATCACGTCTCCCATTTTTCCAAAAGCTGCCTGACCCACCGAGTTACTCCAGCATTTTGTGTCTATCTTTAGTCATAGTTGTGCATCAACAGGATGAGGCCAGTTGTGCTCCATTTCATTTCTAACTTTTCCACGGGAAATTTAGCCGTGTAAACCTCTGGTTGTCTTGTGCAAAGGGTGCAGAGGCATCAGAGAGAGCGCAATAAAGATTTACCTCCTCCTGCAGCCGATCTTTAAGGCGCTGGAGGCAATACCCCCGGCCCCTTTCCTTCCAGCCCACTCCTCGTCACCTGAGGTGAGATAAATATATGATGTAGATGAGGATAGAGCATTTTGCAGGTGATTGAGGAAGGGTGGAAGGAGGCATGTGGAGTATAAAAGGCTGAAGTGAACTGTTTGGGTTGAATAATAATCTATTGGCTTGCTACGTTTCCTGTGAACAAGGGGTTACCTTTTTAAACAACACAATCAAGGAAGCATTCTGCACAATGCCACGTTGAATTGATGGGTTATGTTGTTTGTTGTTTATTTACTTCGAACACTTAGCGAAAGGAAAATGCTTCAGAAAATGATAGCTGTCCTTTCAAACTGCAGCTTGAGCTCTAAGCAAGCAAAAGAGCTTGTCACTTGTATCTGAAAAACTGTAAAAGCAATAGCTGTTGATAAAGACCTCAGTTGGATGAGTCATAATTGTGCTCAACAAAGAATTTGATTGTTAAAAACACAGCCTAATGGAAAGAGGGCAGCTCTTGGAGCTTTGCAGAAAATGTTTCTCGCACAAAGCATTGCATAATGTTACTTTTATGGCTAATTTAAGATTTTTTTTCAAAACTCCTGGTTATTCTGGATCACTGGTCTTTGATGCTCACTTCACTCCATTTGCCACAAACAAGCAGTTAGGCTGAGGTAACCTGCAGACTCCGTCAGACGTGTGTTGGCTCCATTTGTCTTCCACTGCACACTTCAGTCTCACTGATTTATTGAAGAGAATTTCACAGACTTTTAACTCTTCAAATGCTGAGGGCAATAGTGTCTGTTTGTAAAACTTCCAATAGGGCAGCACATTGGCGCACAGCGTCCGTGCCCAATATGATGCCACGTTAAACTAATCTCCTCTGCCTGCATGTCATCCACATCCCTCCGTTCCCTCTTAAACACCAGCGTTGTATCTGCCTCCACCACCGCCACCACCCCTGGCAGCGCATCCACAACATTAAACTATAGAGATACAGCGTGCCAACATGCCTTCTGGCCCACCGAGTACATGCTGACAAGCAGTATCCTATACATTGGGGACGATTTGCAATTTTGCCGAAACCAATTAACCTACAAACCTGTACGTCTTTGGGGTGTGGGATACTCAAAATGGCTCCATGCCCATTTTCCTCTGGCAACCCCACCAATGGGTGCTGTCTAAATATTTAAATATTATGACTAAATATTTAAATATGACAACGGGTGCTGTCTGTACAGAGCTTGCATGTTCTCCCTGTGACCGCGTGAGTTTTCTCCGGGTGCTCCGGTTTCCCACATTCCATAGACTTACAGATTTGTAGGTTAATTGGCTTCGGTTAAATTGTAAAATTGTAAATTGCTCTCAGTCTGTAGGATAGTGCTAGTTTATGGGGTGATTGCTGGTCGGTGTGGACTCGGTGGGCCAAAGGGTCTGTTGCCGCGCTGTAACTCAAACGTCTAAAGTAAAGTGTAGGCAGATATGATAGTGGTATTTATGAGGCTTTTAGATGGGCACATGGATTGGCAAGGAATGGAAGGATATGGATCACATGTGGGCAGAGGAGATTAATTTAACATCAATTTCAGCATGGATATTGTGGGCCGGAAGGCCTTTTCCAGTGCTATACTGCTCTGTGCTCTTTGTCATACAGCAGAGTAGCAGGCCCTTCGGCCCATCATGCCTGTACAAAACAATCAAATGCCCATCTATACTAATCCCATTTGTCAGCAAATGGTGATCCCATCCCATCTTTGGTAACTTTGCCTTGGTGATTCAAGTGCTCATCCAGATGCGTCATAAATGCTGTGAGAGTGTCATGGTGGCGCAGCGGTAGAGTTGCTGCCTTACAGCGCTTGCAGCGCCGGACACCCGGGTTCCATCCCGACTGAGGGCGCTGTCTGTACAGAGTTTGTACGTTCTCCCCGTGACCTTCGTAGGTTTTCTCCGAGGTCTTTGGTTTCCTCCCACACTCCAAAGACGTACAGGTTTGTAGGTTAATTGGCTTGGTAACTGTAAAAATTGTCCCTAGTGGGTGTAGGATAGTGTTAATGTGCGGGGATCGCTGGTCGGCGTGGACCCGGTGGACCTAAGGGCCTGTTTCCGCGCTGTATCTCTAAACTAAACTAAACCTCATCAGGCAGCTCCATCCAGATTCAAGTCGCCCTATGGGCGGAAGAATAAAATCTTTCTTAGATCTCCTCCAAACTTTAAACTATGTCCTGTAGTCATTGCCACAAACAGCTGTGGAGCCCAAGTCTTTGAGCAGTTACTTTCGCAATGTTTAAGAAACATTTGGACAGGCACATGAATAGGATAGGTTTAGAGGGATATGGGCCAAACGTAGGCAGGTGGGACCAGTGTAGATGGGACATGTTGGCTGGTTTGGGCAAGTTGGGCCGTAGGGCTTGTTTCCATGCTGTATCACTCTATGACTGAGTATTTTTAAAGTGGAGATTGACAGGTTCTTGATTAGTAAAGGAGTCAAGGGTTATGAGGCAGGAGAATTAGATTGAAGGGGAAGGAAAGATCATCCATGATTGAATGGCAGAGTAGACATAATGGGCCAAATGGCCTAATGTTGCTCCTATGACCTGAACTGAGACATCTCTACAATTCTTGGGCCTTTATTTGGCATTAGACTACCCTGCTTACAAATGGTATTTCCAGTCATTCCCCAGAGCAAAACCTGCTTCTTGTCTCAGCTCCTTCAATGATTCTCATTTATATTTGTTGGAACTCAGATGGCTCCATGCCCACCTTCCCCTGGTCCCCCCCCCCCCCCCCCCCACCAACTCCGGCTTCTACTGGGGTCCTGAGTCAGGGGTGCTTTTGTTTGCTGCCAATAACTTTAATAAAGATAGTTAATTAAATCGGGGTGTTCCAATTGCCTGGCCAGGCAATGCCAATTCTCGGGAGTGCCCCGCACTCTGAAAGCAATTTGAATATTTGAACTATGCATTTTTGAACGAGCATTTTAGTCAGAGACAAACACTGATGTCCTCAGTGTGGGAATGCTGGAATAATGGATCACAATAAAATGATATCAATTCTGAGCTACTCAGCTTTGTATCATCCCTGGAGGAAATGTAGAAGTTGCTGCACCATAAAAAGTGTTGGTACATTTTTACAGTGACATAAAAACTCTTCCTGTCAGTCGGACTGAGTGTGAACATATTTTGGATGTCAAGCTGAAATCGAAGCCCATGTTTCATCCCATTTTTCCTTCTGTCTTGTTGGTCAAGGTGTTGAAAAGTAAAGTTGGTTAGTTGTCTCGCCACCAAGTGGTACCTGTGGCCAAATTCCTGTCCGATATGTAGTTTAATTCAGTTTATTTTAGAGATACTGCATGGAAACAGGCCCTTCAGCCCACCTAGTCCACACTGATCATTGATCACCCATTCACACTAGTTCTATGTCATCCCAATTTCCCTGCACATTAGGGGCAATTTATAGAGCCCAATTAAAATACACGTCTTTGGAATATGGGAAGAAAATGGCGCACCTGGTGAAAACCCACATGGTCACAGGAAGAACGTGCAAACTCCGCACAGACAGCGTCCGGGGACAGGATTGGACCCAGGTCTCTGGCAATGACTCTGAGGCAGCGGTGCCACTCTAAACTGCACTAAACTCATCAAGAATAGAGTACTCGAGCAAATTATGTCACACCAGTAGGAGTGGTGTTAAGAACACTGAATGACCCTGCTCTCCCTCTCTGAATCGATGAATTGTAATTCTCATGTTTGAATAAGGTATTTACACTTAGAGGATGGCTTCCTGTTCAGCAGGTGACTCAAGGCAAAGATAGAAGCTGGACAGAAAGACACAAAATGCTGGAGTAACGCAGTGGGACAGGCAGCATCTCTGGAGCGAAGGAATGGGTGACGTTTCGGATCGAGACCCTTCTTCAGACGTCTGAAGAAGGGTCTCGACCCGAAACGTCACCCATTCCTTCGCTCCAGTAATGCTGCCTGTCCTGCTGAGTGTCTCCAGCATTTTGTGTCTATCTTTGGTTTAAATCAGCATCTGCAATTCCTTCCTACACAAAGACAGCAGCTAAGCAGTTACCTGAACATAGAACACAGAATAGTCCAGCACAGGGACAAACCCTTTGGCCCACAATGTCTGTGCTGAGCATGATGCCAGACTAACTCTTGTCTACCTGCATATAATCCATATCCATCCATTCCCTGCATATCCATTTGCCTGCCCAAGAGTTTCTTAAACACCACCATTCTATCTGCCTCCACCACAACCCCTGGCAGTGCATTCCAAGCACCCACCATCCTCTGTGTAAAAACAACTTGCCCCACACACCTCCGTTAAACTTTACCTCTCTCACCTAGAGCTAAGTCCTCTAGTATTTGAAATTTCCTTACTGGGAACAATGGACAAAGAAAAAAATCCTTTCATTTTAAAAAGGAAAATAAATTTCAGCTTTCTCAGTGGAGTTAAGAGGACAGGAGCTAATTTAAACAGTTAGCAATCAAGAATATGTAATTGTCATATATGTACTGACAAGAGAACAATTAAATTCTTCATCAACGCCTTAACAGGCCAATAAACACAATACACATAAACTATGCGGAATAAACAAAATAAATGAATAATCCCATTACTAGTGCAAAAAACAGAAGTCATTAGTGCAACCAAAGTCATTCCATAGTTGAGTTTAGGGCGTTTTGTTCAAGAGCCTGTTGGTTGTTGGGAAGAAGCCGTTAATGAAACTTGGTGGTCACAGTTTTGAGAAAGGGACAATCTTCAATTAAATAACGGTCAAGAATGTGCTGGTGTATTTTAGCAACTCCACCATGGTGCCAAATTTACAAACAGGAAATGTTTGAATGCCCGTGCTGTAATGAGACTGTAAAGATTTATACCAGTGGAAAGGTCTGTTTTGTTTGGTGTGTTTCGGTCTTGCCAGAGCTCCATCCTACTTCAATTAAATTAATTGTCAGGTGCAGCCGAAGTGAATCTGTTCAGAATAAAGAACAGAGAGCACAGACTTGCACTCATGCAGGACTGCAAAACCAAATTGAATGTACACAGCAACAACCGTTTAATTTGAAGAGCAGGTTTGTAGGGACGTAAAATCGCAGGTGTACAATGTAGGGTTCCACCAGCAGAGAGAGGCTGCAATTTGCATTTAGCCATTAACATTGTAATGTAGAAGCGCAGTTGCTCAGCAATGAAACTTGCATTCTGACTGAGGGGCAAAAATGTATACAGGGCATAACTTGATCAGCTGTTTCCTGACTTTTATTTCCTTTAATGTTTGCTTGTGCAAAAAGGCAAATTTTACTTCTCCCCATTTAAATCCTGTATTCTTCATTTGGTGGGTTCCGTAGAATAGTCTTTCTCATTTACTCTTGTATTGCATGCACTTATCATTTTATAATGTACTTGATTCTACTATTTAATTTATTTTTTATAAATACTATAATATCTCTGCTCAGAATAATGCAAGTTAATATGAATCCATTTTTAATATTCAATTAGCTGTCTTACTTTGTAACATGAAAACCTACAATTTTGTGTTTCAGGTGTGTATCTCTTGCTAGAATTATTTTGAGAATTTTAGCCAAAACTTTTTTATGCATTTTAAAATACATGTATGAACACACATTTTAGCAGAAAAATGAAAAATCCCGTCGACTTGACCTTTGGCACTTTGAAAACCATTCACAGGGGAAATTTAGCAGTCTCTGAAGGAGCCAGGATCAATCAATGGCTGATTATGTTCTCATTCGGAGCTGGATTGATCTTTTTACTGAACTGATGATAACAGGCCTTTGGCAGATTCAAGAGGCAACCCAAAATGGGATTTGACACGATTGGTTCTGACAGGGATCAATCTGAATCCCGCTGAGCCGTATGAAAAGCCAGACACCCCCAAAGATCTGAAAAAACTACTCCGACTCATCGAGATGCCCTTGCGATGGCAAATCTCTCCCTTCCAAAAACTCCTTTTTGTTTTTGTTTTTGTTTTTTCTCTCTCCAGCTGTAAGAGAGAACCAATTTCAGAATTCAGCAGGCCAACCCAGAAATTGGCAGATGCAGCCCGTGAAAATTTGGAAAGAGGAGAATGATTTCTTTATGTGGTAATGAGAATGACAAAAAAGAAAGCAGCAGGGCAGATCAATACGGCAATGACAGATTAGAAGAGACACTTCATTTAAGACCAAAAAAAAACAGAAAACCTTTCCTCTTTAATATGGTAACTTATCAGAATTTGCATCAGATTTCTACTGCTTTTTGTAATTGCACTTGTCAAGTATTACATGTGGCATAAAATAAAAATATTGATTAAAATGACGCGTCTCAGGGCTTGAGAGGCAGCCCCTGCAGCAGACTATTTCAAAGCACAGCCCTTCCAATTGATGTCATGATTACTAGTCAAGTGCGCTGCTCTTTTTGACTGGTGTGAACACCGCTGTGACACATTTGTGCGTTGTGTCCATGAAAGTTGGCTCCATCGTTGGGAGTTTCATGCTGGTATGGAATCAGTTAGAGAAAAAAACTGCAGATGCTGGTTTAAATCGAAGGTGGACACAAAATGCTGAAGTAACTCAGCGGGTCAGGCAGCATCTCTGAGGAGAAGGAATGGGTGACGTTTGGTCTCGACCCGAAACATCACCCATTCCTTCTCCTCAGAGATGCTGCCTGACCCACTGAGTTAATCCAGCATTTTGTGTCTACCTGGAATCAGTCAAGGTTGTATATTAAAAATGGTGCAGTCAGGCACCTGACTTGCTTCCAGGTAACGTAGGATACGTTGTCATGGTAGTATGGGAGGGAAGAGGGGGCATCTTTGACTTATGTTCAAAAAAAGGTACAGGATTAGAGAGGGTCGGTGCCTTGTAGACACCAGGAACTGCGGATGGTGGCTTACAATAGAAGACACAAAGTGCTGAAGTAACTCAGTGGGTCAGCAGCATGTCTGGAGAACATGGATAGTGACGTAGGAAGGAACTGCAGATGCTGGTTTCTATTAAAAGACACAAAGTGCTGGGGTAACTCAGCGGGTCAGGCAGCATCCCTTAAGAAAAACAATAAGTGACGTTTTGGGTCAGAACCCTTCTTCAAACTTGGCAAGTTTGACTAGTTGGATTTTGGCTAGTTGCTTCACTGAGTTGGCCAGAAGTGGCAGAAGGACAAGAAGCACTTAGCCCAAAGACGGCAAGTCTTGTGTAGACCCACAGCAACCTGCCTGTTTTCACATCCAGCTAGCTCTTAATTTATGCTTAGGCTCTCATGTGGCCTTTCCCCACACCCACTACTCTCTGAGTGAAAAAGTTGTCCGTCGGGTTCCTATTAAAACTTTCCTCGCTCACCTTATACTTATGATCTCTGGTTCTTAATCCCCTTGGTCTGGGTAAAAGACTCTATGCATCCACTGTGGGTCACGACAATCTGAAACATGTCCTTGAAGCTGCCCGAGTAGAAGAATGCGACCCTGTAACTCTGCCCCAGGGTTACCGTTTACAAGTTAGTTTCATATTGTTGCTGACTGATTTGTCAGAGCCAATGACTCTTGATTCCAAATCCAGTTCCGCTGCAGAGTACATTCGGGGTGGCACAGAGGCGCAGCGCAGTGTTGCTCCCTTACAGCGCCAGAGATCCTGGTTCCATCCTGACTACAGGGGCTGTCTGTACAGAGTTTGCACATTCTCCATGTGACCGGGTGGCTTTTTTCCAGTTTTCTCCCACATTCAAAAGACTTGCGGGTTTGTGGATCAATTGGCTTCTGTAAATTGTCCCTGGTATGCAGGATAGAACTGATGTATGGGTGATCGTTTGTCAGCGTGGACTCGGTGGGCCGAAGGGCCTGTTTTCACGCCGTATCTCTAAACTAAAAAAATGTGATCACCTGGAAATTAATTGTTGGTCGGCAGTTCCAAATGCCCTGTATGTTAATGACATTAGTGGCAGGAGTGCATTGCCTGCCTTGACCACAGCACCACCAACTGGGATAAATCTTCAGTGAGAAACAAAGAACAAGAGATGCTAAGATCTTGAGCAAATCACAGAGTGCTGGAGTAACTCAGAGGGTCAGGCAGTATCTCTGGAGGAAGGGGGAAGGTGACGTTTCATGTCAGGACTCTTCTTCAGATTGATTGTAGTAGGGGGGGAGGAAGCTGGAAAAGTGGTGGGGCAAGACTAAGCCTGGGAAGTGATAGGTGGAATTAGGTGAAGGGGGAGGAAGAGGTTGATGGGTAGATGATAGACACAAAATGCTGGAGTAACTCAGCGGGACGGGCAGCATCTCTGGAGAGAAGGAATGGTGACTGTTTCGGGTCAAAACCCTTCTTCAGATAGATGGATGAACTAAGGCCAAAGAGAAGACAAAAGGGTGTAAGATGAGAATATGGAACATAGAACAGGACAGCACATGAACGGGTCCAGCCCACAATGTGCTGCACATGATGCCCAGCTGAACTCATCTCATCCGCTAGCAAGTGATCCATATCCCTCCATTCCCTGCAAATCCATGTGCCTATCGAAAACCTTCTCAAATGCCATTATCATATCTGCCTCCACCACCACCCCTGACAATGCGTTCCAGATCCCTCCCCACCCTCTGTGTAAAAGAACTTACCCAGCACATCTCCATTATATTCCCCCCCTCTCACGCTATAGCTACACCCCCTGGTGTTGCATATTTCCACCTTGAGAAAAAGGTTCTGCCAGTCTGCCTGCCAACATTTTATATACTTCTACCCCTCGACCTCTGACGTTACAGAGAAAAAAATCCAAGTCTATCGAACCTCTCCCTGTAGTTTAATGGAGATGTGCGGGGCAAGTTTTTTAAACAGAGAGTGGGTGGGGGCCTGGATCACATTGCCTGGGGTGGTGGTGGAGGCAGATACTCTAGTGGCGTTTAAGCGACTTTTAGATAGGTACATGGAAGTGCAGGCAATGAAGGACATGGATCATGTATAGGCAGATTAGATCAGTTTAACTAGGGATCATGTTCGGTACAAACATTAAGGGCCTGTTCCTGTACTGTACTGTTCTACGTTCCTTAATCTTTGATTGTTGTCAGCACTAGAATATTTTAATATGTAACCCAACCACGGTTCTACCCAGAGCTTTTTTTCGCAGTTCAATACCAGCTTCCCTTACTTTAAAAGACTACTCATGTTTAAATAAATGTAATCGACTACCGAGTCGTCATGCATAAATAAAATAATTCACACTGCTGTAGGGATGCTCTACAGATCTGGTGCTGTGCAGAATTTGGGTAAAATCGTACAAGCTTTATTCTGCATCATAGTTGGTGGATCATTTCAGTCAGTGTTTGATGTTGATACCAGATGCTTTAAATGAGACAAATTTGGACTGTTTTCTCCAGAATGCTAGAGAATGAGGGGAAATCTGATAGAACTATAGGAAATTATGAGGGGCTTAGATAGGGTACACAGTCGGAACCTTTTCCCCATGGTGGAAATGTTAACGATTAGAGAACATACCTTTAAGGTAAGAGGGACAATATTTAAAGGAGATTTATTTTAATTTTTAGTTTGGAGAAACAGCCACTTCGGCCAACCAGTGATCACTGTTCCCAAGCACTATCCTGCACACTGAGGACAATTTACTACCAAAGCCAATTAACCCACAAAACCCACGCGGTCACGGGGAGAACGAGAAAACTCCATACAGACAGCACCCACAGTCAGGATTAAAATCCGGGTGTCTGGCGCTGTGAGGCAGCGACTCTACTGCTGAGTGGGGCAAGCTTTTTTCACAGAGGGTGGTGGGTGCCTGGAAGGTGCTGTCAGGTGGTGGTGGTGGTGGCAGCTGATATGATTGTGGCTTTTAAGAAATGTTTGGATAGACGCATGGATTATGTGCAGGGAATGGGGGGGATAGATTAAGTACAAGCAGAACAGAGCTGGTCTTGGCATCATGGTCAGCACAGACATTGTAGGCCGAATGGTCTGTTCCTGAGCTGCACTCTTCTATATTCTAAATGCATTTGGGGTAGTATATAAAACAAAGAGAGACAGATAAGGTAGACAGAACCTTTTGTATTACTCAGTCGTTAGATTGTGCTTGCCGTTGTGAAGCAACAAGGATATGAGATCTCTTTAGTGATTTAGTTGTAGACGTGTGTCTGGTTGATCAGGAGTTTGGTTTTACAATAGTGATTGTGAGCAACAAATAGCCACAAAGGGGATCAATCATTGCATAATCACTCTCTGTCTTCTCTTTCACTGCTGTTTATTTTTCAAGAGAACAGCACTTGCAACAGCAAAAATCTTTAAAGCAACCCAGCTTTAAATTGAGCAGAAAACAGTCATCGACATATTTGTTAATATTACCTAAACCATTAGTTTGGATGGTTGGGCTGCCTTTTCAACAAGAGAGCTGTCATTAAGAGCATAAAATACTTTCAATTCAGCTTACCCACTGTGCATTTACAATCCCTAACAAGTGTTCAAGTACCTGTTTCCTTGGCTTTCCATTTCCCATACATCCTCTACCTGACAATTGCTCCATGTAATGATCCTGTCCCGGTCCACTTTCCTCACATGTTACAATTCCCACCGTTTCTGAAAGCAGAGTTTCAGTAAACATGGATAGGTCAGGTTTAGAGGGATATATATGGGCCAAATATGAGCAGGTGGGATGAGTGATGTTGGGGCATCTTTGTCGACATGTGCAAGGGCTGAAGGGCCTGTTTCTGTGCTGTATAACTTGATGACAATGGTATACTGCTATTGGCAAGTTGACCCTATAAACTTTAAACAGCTGCACATTTTAATAAATTTATATTTAAATACATGCCTGTGAGATAAGGTATAAAATTGGATTACAGATTGAAGGAGTGGATCCCTTTTGAAGCTGGCTAAGCAAGATGAACGTTATCCTTCATAATTCCTAACACAGCTTGTCCCACCCCCTCCCCTGACATCAGTCTGACCCGAAACGTCGCCCATTCCTTCTCTCCCGAGATGCTGCCTGACCCGCTGAGTTACTCCAGCATTTTGTGTCTACCTTCGATTTGTACCAGCATTTGCAGTTGTTTTTCCTACAGCTGAGACTGAAGTGAGTAAAAGAGAAGTGCTTAGGCCACATTTAGAGTATTGTGTTCAGTTTTGATCACACTTATAGGAAAGATGTTGTTAAGCTGGAAAGATTCAAGATAGCTTTATTTGTCATCCAAAAATATCTTGGACGAAATTCAGTCACCCACAGTCCAACAATAAAAGCATTAAGGGTGCAGAGAAGGTTTACGAGGATGTTGCCAGGACGCGAGGGCCTGAGCTACAGGGGGAGGTTGAGCAGACTAGCACTTTATTCCTTGGAGCGCAGGAGGATGCAAAGTTATCTTAAGGAGATATGTAAGATCTTAAGAGGAATAGACGGGTTAAATGCACAGTCTTTTACCCAGAGTAGGGGAATCAAGAGCCAGAAGACATAGTTTTAAGGTGGGGGAGGGGGGGGAGTTAAATTTATTAGCAACCCGAGGGGGCACAAAGGGTGGAAGGTACATACAACAAGCTGCTAGAGGAGGTCGTTAAGGCAGATACTATCAAGTCCTGTCAAAAACATTTGGACAGGTATATGGATAGGATAGGTTTAGAACGCAGGCAGGTGGGACTAGTGTAGATGGGGCATGTTGGGTGGTGTGGGAAAGTTGGGCTGAAGGGCCTGTTTCCATTCTGTATGACTCTATGACTCGAAGAGGTGGCACCAAACACGGGTTAAGCGTGTATAATTGTTATATGTACCAACAGCAGAACAATGAAATTCTTACTAACAGCAGTTTACAGGTCTGAAAACACAAGACACGAAGATAATAAATAATAAAAAATTAAATGAATTAATAACTACAATACTGGTACAAAAAAAACCCCAAAGTCCTCAGTGCAATCATAGTTTAGTTAGTGTTGTGTTGTTGGGAAGAAGCTGTTTTTGAAACTGGTGGACAGGGTTTTCAGAATCCTGCACCTTCTCTCCGATGGCAGGAGTGTAATGAGAGCGTGGCCAGGGTGGTGATGATCTCTGGCGATGCTGGCTGCCTTTTTGAGGCAGCGCCACCTGTAGATGCCTTTGATAGTGGGGAGGTCAGTATCCGGCAGTGTTCACCATTTGATTTGTCGAACCAGGCCATGATACAACCAGTCAATATGCTCTCCACAAGCTCTCTATAGAAGTTCAAGAGAGTATTCATCTGCATACCAAATCTCTTCAATCTTCTCAGGACATAGAAACGTTGATGAGCAATTAAGCAGAATAGACTGACAAGTCTTGATTTCATTATGTATGATTTGAGGAGAGTCTCATGTCAGGCCTGATAGGTTCAATGGAGCTTTATATGTCACATGTGCAACTGCACAGTGAAGTTATTTTTGCATGTTTACACATACGGGCGCTGCCATGTTTTGGCGTCATTTCCAAGTCCAGTCGGCCCGCGTGCTCGGTCTACTGGAGCGGTTCCCGATCCAGGCGAGCCCCAGGATCCTGCAGGGTCTCCCTCCGTCACCGGCGACCGGCACAGCCCGCCAACCGCGTCCCTCCCCTCACACGGACATCCTAGTGTCCCGGGGGCACCTCCTGCAGCTGACCTTGAAGGTGTTGGAGACATTACCCCAAGCTCACCACAAAAGACAACGATGAAGAAGACGTGTGTGGAAATCACTGAAGGAGATGATGAAAATTGGTCAGTTTTAACTCTGAATTCACGCTGCTTTCCCCCACCCCCCATCTCTCACATTGCTCCTTTTTTTTTGTTTGCACCATTTCACAGTTGCATCCAGCAGAATCTTTCTTCAGAGGAGCAGAATTTTTAAGTGCTGATTTTTGGCTAATAACCTCTAAGTGCTCGGCAGTCCTTGTTCCATATTGTGGTGTCACGCAGGTTTAAATGAGGCTGATCGTTCTGTTTGCAAATGTTGCACAGCTGTGAGGTGAAAGAAATGACATCTCGTTGCTCTGTTATTAAAGGGAAACATGGCAGAGACACTGAGAATGTCAACTGTATCACACTGAGAAATTAATTGCCAAACTTTTTATCAACTGAAAGGGGCTAAGTATAGAAGCAGTATTTCTTTGGACACACTCGGCAGCTCAAAGTGAAATAAATTATACTTGATGTTGTTGATATAAACCCATTCTATTGGCGATCAGTTTGTGTGGTGTGTGTTAGGGTGTACGTGCCACTTGTATATTGTATACCCCAAATGGCTATATCGCTGTCTTAACTGATAAGTTTAGTTTATGTTAGAGATACAGCTCGGTAACTGGGCCTTTGGACCAGTGAGAAGGTGCCGTCCAGCAATCGCCCCGTACACTAGCACTATAGTGCACACTTGGGACAATTTAAAATCTTTACTGAAGCCAATTAACCTGCAAACCTGCACATCTTTGGAGTGTGGGAGGAGGCCAGAGCACCCAGAAAAACCCACGAGGTCACAGGGAGAATGTACAAACTCAGTACAGACAGTACCCGTAGTCAGGATGGAACTCGGGTCTGGTGCTGTACGGCAGCAACTCTATCGGTGTGCCGCCCAATGTCGTCAGTAGCATCCACATCCTTTAAATGTATAAACAGCATTGGTAATCTGCACAGGAATAAAGCAATGGTATCAGCGGGGGGAAAACCCAAACGTCTAAAGGCAATTCTCGATCTATGATCAGTGCATGCTCGTTGTCTTTGTGTATTCTCTAAAGATGTCTTTGGCCACAGGCACTCCGGAGCTGAGTCCGTGCGAGAGCAAGGAGCTGGAGACCAAACTGAGAGAGCGGGAGGAGTTTCTACTGCCCATCTATCACCAGGTTGCAGTGACGTTTGCCGACCTTCACGATACACCGGGTCGCATGCAAGAGAAAGGGGTCATCACGGTTAGTCATCTAATTCATTCAACTCGTTCTGTGCCTCCAATCCTCTGCCTCAGTTTTGATTACAGCCTGACCCTTGCACTCCCCATCCCCAGAATGCGGTTTTACTGTGTGTAGTTCTGGTCGCCCTGCTTCAGGAAGGATGGAACGGGTGCCAAGGGGTATGGGGAGAAGGCAGGAAAATGGGATTAGGAAACATAGAAAATAGGTGCAGGAGGAGGCCATTTGGCCCTTCGAGCCAGCACCGCAGAAATCAGCCATGGGTGAATGGCGGAGTAGTCTCGATGGGCCGAATGGCTGCTATAACTTGTGATATCGTCAAGTTGGAAAGGGTGCAGAAGAGATTCACCGGGATGTTAGAAGTAGAAACAAGGAACTGCAGATGCTGGTTTACAAAAAAAGACACAAAGTGCTGGAAAATAATCTGAAGAAGGGTCCCATCCTGAAACATCACCTTTAGATTTTTTTTTAGAGATACAGCGCGGAAACAGGCCCTTCGGCCCACTGGGTCCGCGCCACCCAGCGATCCCCGCACATTAACACTATCCTACACACACTAGGGACAATTTGTTTTTACATTTGCCCAGTCAATTAACCTACATACCTGTACGTTTTTGGAGTGTGGGAGGAAACCGAAAATCTCGGAGAAAACCCACGCAGTTCACGGGGAGAACGTACAAACTCCGTACAGACGGCGCCCGTAGTCAGGATCGAACTTGAGTCTCCGGCGCTGCATTCGCTGTAAGGCAGCAATTCTACCGCTGCGCCACCGTGCTGCCCTGCCGCCCATTAGGTTAGGTTACGAATACAATGTGGAAACAGGCCATTCAGTCCGACCCACAATCACTCCGCACACTAGCTCCATCCTACATGCTAGAGATCATTTACAGAAGCCAATTAACCTACAAACCTGCATGTTTTGGGGACTAAAGGACCTAGCCTTGTTCTCCAGAGATGCTGGCTGACCCGCTGAGTTACTCCAGCACTTTGTGTCACCACGGTGACACCTGAGCTTGCAGGCTTGAGTTAGAGGGAAATGTTGAATTGGCTCGGGATTTTCTTTTCTTTGGAGCCTAGGAGGCTGAGGGATGACATATTGCGGTGTACAAGATCACGAGGGGCATGGATAAAGTAAACACAGTCTCTTTCCCAGGGTAGATGATTCTAAAATAAGTTTAGTTTAGTTTATTGTCACGTGTACTGTGAAAAGCTTTTGTTGCCAGTCAGCAGAAAGACAATACATGATTACAATCGAGCAATCCACAGTGTACAGATACATGATAAAGGGGATCACGTTAAATGCAAGATAAAGTCCAGTAAATTCCTATCAAAGATAGTCTGTGCGTCTTTAATGAGGTAGATAGTAGTTCAGCACTGCTCATTAGATGTGGTAGGATGATTCTGTTGCCTGATAACAGCTGGGAAGAAACTGTCCCTGGATCTGGAAGTGTGCGTTTTCACAGTTCTATACCTTTTGCCTGATGGGAGAGGGGAGAAGAGGGAGTGGCCAGGGTGCAACTTATCCTTGATTATGCTGCTGGCCTTGCCAAGGCAACGTGAGGTATAGATGGAGTCAATGGAAGGAAGGTTGGTTTGTGTGATGGTCTGGGCTGCGTCCGCAATTCACTGTAAATTTCATATGATCTTGGATGGAGCTGTCTAGGGGAAGTTGTTGGTGATATTGACTCCTAGGAATTTGAAGTTTTCAACCATCTCTCCTTCGGCGCCGTCAATGCAAGCTGGGGTATGTGTACCGCTTTGCTTCCTGGTCCATCACTATCTAGAGGGATGGGATAAGATGAGAGTGGAGATTTAAGAGGATCCTCAAGCATGTTTTTCACTCAAAGGTTAGTCCACATCCAGAATGTAGCTGCCAGAGGAAGCTATAGAAACAGATACAGTTACAACTTCTAAACTTTGGACAGATTTTTTGATAGGAAGTGTTTAGAGGGCTATGAGCCAAATGCAGGCAAATGGGACTAAGCCGGTCTGGCAACTTGGTTAGCAACGACAGGTTGGGCAGAAGGGCCTGTTTCCATGCTGTACCACTCTACCAGCAAGTTGAGATTTCTATCTGTCATTTGCAAGACCATTCATGATGTGGAAGCTAACATTTTCTCATGTGGTATGGTCCCCTTCTGGTTGAGGTATATTGAAATACACTGCAAGCAGATTGTACAAAGTGCAGGGTCTGCCCCAGTTCAATTAGATGTTCTAATTAAATTGGTCAGGTTTCAGGCATGACCTGAAGAACTGTTTGGAAGAAGACTGCAAACCTTAGCAGCTATAATGAACATTCAGCCAAGTTCATTATAGTTGTTAAGGTTCAGTCTGCCAGAGGGTTGAAATTGTGAGATGTACAGTTTAGCTGATGAGGGTGGAGGAAGAAGAGACCAGTTGGGATTCCAGTTGGGTGTGTCTTTGCCACAGAAGCACGTGCACATACAGCCTTTCCACCCCATCCCCACTTCACGCCTCACACACTATTGGCTTTGGATAAGGCTCGGAATATCATTCTGAAATCCCATGTGAAGTTATCATTTCAACGTAATCTGTAGAAATTCTGATTGCTTAGACCTTTGCGTGTGTGCTGGCAAATCCAGGACTGTCAGAGGAAGCTGTAGAAACAGACATAATTATGACTTTTAAAAGATATTTGGATATTTGGACATATATATGGGTGGGAAGGGTTTAGAAGGTGATGGGCCAAATGCAGACAAATGGGACTAGCCCAGGAAACCAACTTGGTCAGCATTTTGGAAACCGAAATGGGCCAGAGAGCCTGTTTCTGAACTGTACGGCTCTATGACTGAGTGAAGAAAACAGAGAGAGGGCTGCAATGCACCTTGAAGAATGTTTTGTGTGATCCTGAAAAAACATGGCCTGCATATCTCCTTTAAACTTTGCCCCTCTCATTCTAAAGCTATGCTCTTTAGTCTTTGACATTTCCACCCTTGGGAAAAGGCTCTGACTATCTACCGTATCTATGCTTCCATTAATTTGAGTAAGGTGGCACAGTGGCGCAGCAGTAGAGTTGCTGCCTTACACTACCCGACACCCGGGTTCGACCCTGGCTATGGGTGCTGTCTGTACAGAGTTTGTACGTTTTCCCTGTGACCACGTGGGTTTTCTCCAGTTGCTCCGGTTTCCTTCCACACTCCAAAGACGTGTGGGTAGATGCAACTTGATTTCCTCGCTCTCATGTATAAACCTGACCATTGATGACATGCATGTCATATGCTCTCTGTCCCACTCTGTCTACTTGTGCCTGTCAATGGTTTCTTCATTAACCGCAGGACATCTTGGACTGGCCAACATCTCGCACGTTCTTCTACTGGCGCCTGCGCAGATTGCTACTGGAAGAAACGGTGAAGAGAAAGATCCTGGGTGCAAACTCTGAGCTGACCGACGGGCAGATTCAGGCAATGCTCAGACGCTGGTTTGTGGAGGCGGAAGGCGCTGTGAAGGTACATTTCTCCATCATTGTGATTTCCCGTCTCTGCGGCTTGCTGCCACCCCCTATTGCATTGTGACCCAGAAGATCCAGCTTAAGAAGTCCAAGAACGGTGTGATCATTATTTTTCATGCTGCATTAATCTTTTCTCGACCCAATGGCTAGGCTTCCAGCGAAGAGAATAATGGTGTTGCAGTATTTCTTGGTTACTTGTCCAAACATACATCCCCTTAAGTTATCGTTATGATTTGTTCAGTTTAGAACGTTTTTGTTAACAAGAATCAAACAACAGTTCAGCAGATTGAATTCTCGATCAGTTGAAAATAGTTGGGGAATCAAGAACCTGAGGAACTAGGTTTAAGGTGAGAGGGGAAAGATTTAATAGGAGCGACTTTTTTACACAAAGGGTGGTGCGTATATGGAACATGCCCCATCTACGATAGTCCCACCTGCTTGCTCTGGGTCCATACACTTCTAAACCTCTCCTAACCTTGTAACTGTCTAAATGTTTCTTAAACGTTGTGATAGTACCTACCTTGACCACCTCCTCTGGCAGCTTGTTCCACACAAGCCCTTTGTGTAACAAAGTTACTTCTCAGGTTCGCATTAACTCTTTCCCCCCCTCACCTTAAACCTATGTCATCTGGTTCTCGATTTCCATACTCGATCTATCCCTCTCATAGTTTTGTACCCTCTGTAAGATCACCCCTCATCCTCCTGTGCTCCAAGGAATAGTCCCAGCCTGCCCAACCTCTCCCCTATAGCTCCCTCAAGTCCTGGCAAATCTTCTCTGAACCCTTTCAAGCTTGATAATACCTTTCCTATAACATGATGTCCAGAACTGAACACAATACTCTTAAGTGCGGCCTCAATAATGTCTTATATGACTGCAACATGACCTCCCAGTTTTTATACTCAATATTCTGACTGATGAAGGCCTATGTGCCAAAAGGTGATTTAACACCGATGTCTGTTTGTTACTGACAGAAAAGTGGCAACAAGCAAGTGATCAATATGCACCTTGACCTCTACCTCTATACCCAGATTGGAATATTTCTCACATTTTCCGTCTACGACCCAGCTCAATGTGGACAATCCCTTGCATTACACCTTTAAGCTTCAGAAGATCGATCAGAAGTATCTATGCTATAGCTTTTCCTTTCCATTTTGCACACAACACATTTCCCTACAAACATGGGTAAAATTGTCCAGCAATGCCATCCTCCCTAAAAATAAATCAATCAGAGCCACTTTTTTTCAATAATGTCAGTAGTGCTGTCACATTCACGCACATTCACGATTGAAGGCGCTGCATTGCGTGGCAAGATTAATGGGCACCTCTTCTCATTGAGATATTCATGGACAAGTACATGTTCTGCATGCAATCTGCTCCCCGTGATTCTAAGCTGATCGTCAAATTATCTGTTCAAATTATTTCATTACTAAATTCTTACATAATTATATGCGATGTTTATGATACAACTAACATTTTTAGTACAGAGTACAACTTCAAATTGTCATAAAGTCATACAACACAGAAACAGGCCCTTCATCCAAACTCGGCTGTGCCGACCAAAGTGCCCCATGTAAGCTAGTCCCATTTGCCCGCATTTGGCCCATATACCCCTAAACCTTTCCTATCCACATACCTGTCCAAGTGTCTTTTAAATGTTGCTATAGTACTGGCCTCAAATAGTCCTCTGGCAGCTCGTTCCATATACCCACCACCTTCTGAGTGAAAATGTTTTAAATCTAAAGTGTTTAAAATCGTACCCCACTTAGATCAAACTTATGTCCTCTGGTTTTTGATTCCCCTATCCTGGGTAAAAGATTCTGTGCATTCACCTCATGATTTTATACACCTCTATAAGATCATCTCTCAGCCACTTGCACCCTCTCTTTTTTTCCTGATTGCAACATACGCAGTTTAATTTATTTTTCACTTTCAGTTACATTCAGAGACTCTTGTCATCAAAACACTTCATGCAATGACTTTAAAGTACCATGTTCAATGTAAATTTTGTGATTGCAAACAAGGCAACACCACTTGATATTGAAGAAAATGAAATGCCTTTGCAGGAATCCATAATTGCTAAGTGGGACCATCTAAGATGGCCGCCGATAGCGCCGCGCTCAGTCCTTCCCTCTCCCCTCTCCTCTCGACCGGCCTCAGTCCTTCCCTCGCCCGTCTCCCCGTCCTTCCCTCGCCCGTCTCCCCTCGCCTCTCGCCCGGCCTCAGTCCTTCCCTCTCCCCTCGCCTCTCGCCCGGCCTCAGTCGTTCCCTCGCCCGTCTCCCGTCGCCTCTCGCCTGGCACCGCCCCGGCAGAGACTCGCACGTCGGCAGTCAGCGTTGAACGCACGGCCACTGCACTGGTAAGTGCTTTTCACAGCCAACGGCTCCACGGAGGGGAGTCGGCGTGGCGGCCGAGTGGGTGGAGGGGACGGTGGGGGTAGGGGGGAGTGAGGGTGGGGGGAGAGAGGGGGAGAGTGGGGGTGGGGGAAGGAGGGGGAGAGTGGGGGTGGGGTAAGGAGGGGGTGGGGGCAGGGGGGAGGATGGGGTGGGGGGAACAGTAGGGGTGGGGGGGAAGGGGGACAGTGGGGGGCACGAGAGAGTGGGGGTGGGGAGGAGGGGAAAGTAGGGGTGGGGGAGGGAGGGGAAAGTGGGGGTGAGGGGAGGGAGGGGAAAGTGGGGGTGAGGGGAGGGGGGGGAAGTAGGGGTGGGGGGAGGGAGGGAGGTGGGGGTCAGGAGAGGGGGAGGGGTGAATAGGGCTCACTCAGTGACGACACCCTCTCCCCTTCCCTGTCCCCCCTCTACGAGGAATGGGCCCAACGGGTCCACTTGGTCTAGTTCCAGTTAAAAATAGAACTAATTCCAATTAAAATGAACAGAAAAGATCAAAGAGGCCGTGTTAATTCCAGACTGCCGCCTTATTCCTTCAGTCAAGCCACCGGTCTGGGGAGCATCTCATGAGCTAATGACTGACAGAGCAGATGACGTAAAGCAAAATAGAGAAACAAAGTTCCCAACCATTTCCCAGAATAAAAAGAACTGTCTCCAACCTTGGTCATATCATTGCTTCAAACATTTGTTGAAGCACAAAGCAAATATACTCTGGAACCATGCCAACCTCCCCAGGTAGGGCACAATTTATATGCAGCTGTTTCGTTAACTAACACTTACAACAGTCAGCTCTGATTATATTAAGCTACAATTAATCTGCACCCTGGAATGTGTTGATAGGAACCGGCGTGCTGTTACTTAATTAAAACCAAAAAGGATTAAAAATATTAATGGTATTAAATATTCTAAATCACCAGCACTGGAATACTGGGATAAATCTGCACTACTTCTGTGAGCTTAAGATGAACAGTCATTTACATCCTTTCAATCTTCAATATCATTTGCCAAGCAATATTTGGTTTGAGATATGACTATCTTGCACCTTGAGAGTGTGTTTTTGAATTACAAGCTGGCAAAGAGGTTTGTTTGTGCAGCACCTTTGGTTTGTGTTATCAAAATTACAAAAAAAAAGTGCAACCAGACTGATCCATAAAAGCTGACTCAGATTATAGGCTGACTGGGGAGTAAGTGGCCACATGAAATGGCTATGATGCCCAAGCAACATATAGCGGCAATCCATGGTGTGGTAGAGTCTATGGTCCCTTTTTGTTCCTCCTACCCTGCAGATGCTGATAGATATAAAACAAGGGCTAGAATTTATACAGCGCCTTAATGGTCCTTTCACAATGTCCCAAATCACTTTACAGCCAATAGCACAGTTTTGAAGTGTGGTCATTGCTGTAATATGTTCCGATCTCACAGGCATCAGCAGTTCCTTGTCACATTGCTCAATTGGCTATTCGTCACAATGATTGTTAAGAGATCATAGAGTAAGTGAGAGGCACGCGGGCAAGTCTCATATTTGCTTTGCATTCATTTTTTGGGAGCTGGGAAATCATGACAAGGCTATCATTTATGGATCATCTCCATTTGCCCTTGAGCTGGTGATGATGAGCTGCCTCCTTCACCAGTATGTTCCAGTGAAGCTACTTCCAGGGTTGGCTAGGACGTTCCAGGATTTAGACCCAACGATGATAAAGGAGCAATGATGTATCTCCAACACATGAGGTCTGAGTTCCTGCTCCAAGTGTTGGTATCTCCATGTACCTGCTGCCCTTGTAGGTGTAATGGGAGATGGAGTTTGGGAGCTGCTTTTGGAGTTACGTAGGCAAGGAACTACATTGCATTTTGTAGATGGCCCACACTGCAGCCCTGTGGTGTTTAGGGTGAAAACAAAGTACTGGGTTATATAGTCATCCAGCACAAAACAGGTCCTTCAGCCCAACTTGCCTAAACCAACCAACATGTCCCATCCACACTAGTCCCACTTGCCTGCGTTTGGCCCATATCCCTCTAATTCCTATCCATGTACCTGTCTAAATATTTCTTAAACATTGCGAACGTACCTGCTGCAACTACCTCCTCTGACAGCTCATTCCCTACACCCACCACCCTTTGTGTGAAAGAGTTACCCCTCAGGTTCGTATTTAAATCTTTTCCCCCCTCACCTTAAACCTATGTCCTCTGATTCTTGAATCCCCCTACTCTGGGCAAGGGACTCTGTGAGTTTACCCTATGGTGGATAGTTTGATGCTGTCCTATGCTCATTGACTGGTACTTTTGTGGCATAGATGTTAACTGGCACTTTGTTTCTCATCTAATCTTCATGTGAGAATCTTTACTTCAGGGATTAAGAATGGAAATTGAGAATGAGAATGTCAATAGATTTTTATCTTGCTGCTTCACCCAGCCTTCCTCTCCCATGTTGTTCAGCTACAACCCCATATGAAGCACACAAATGGCTTGAAGTTGATCCATTCTGTTCTGATCCCCAGTGCTTTAGACTTTAGAGATACAGAGTGGAACCAGTCTCTTCACCAACCAGCGATCACTGGCACTATCTTGCACACGAGGGACGATCTATCATTTTACTGAAGCCCATTAAACTACAAACCTGCACATCTTTGGAGTGTGGGAGGAAACCGGAACACCCAGAGAAAGCATTTTGTTTCACAGGGCGAATGTGCAAACTCCACACTGATAGCACCTGAAGTCAGGTTCGAAGCCGGGTCTCCAGCACTGTGAGGCAGCAACTCTATCAGTTGCACTACTCTGCCGCCTCTTTCTATCAGGACGTTAAGCGTTTCTATAATCCAGCATTGCATCAGTCAGCTGCCACACATCATCTCTGGAAAATCCGACCAAAAGTAAAAGCCCCCAATATCTGGAGTCCTGGGCTAGATAGTGAGAACAGTAAATGCATAACAGATCAGGGTTGCTGTGTTTCTGATATTCTCTTCATTATAAAAGGTGCTGCATTTCCAGCATGTGTTGTCACCTAATCAAACCGATTGGGACACTTACCAGAAGGTACCTGACATCTCTCTGTGGCTCAGTCAAGAATCAGTTTGCTGATGTTGCTGACAAGTTATTTGGCCACCTTCTGAGATGCCTCGCTTCCCGAAGCCCTTGAATTGAAGCGTTGTGATAAGTGGCAGTCTCAAAGACGTTTCTCTCTCTCTCTCTCGAGCCGAGCCTGGCGGTGTGGCTGCTGCAACATCATTTAGCCCCGATACTCAAGTGCTGACTGTGCACCTTGGCTGTCCCCGAATGGAACTAACCTTCCTGCAGAGCTCCCCATAGAAGCCCACCGTGCCACTTTCTCTCGCTGTCTGGGGAGCTTCCAACTAAAGTGGGCACATCCGGCATATTTAATTTTCTTCCAATTGTGTTTAAAGAGCCGGCCATTCAACCAGCTGAGCGGCGGCACAGGAAGCACAAGTCCTGTGAAGTGCGAGCTTCCATCCCGGGCTTGGAACAGGCTCAGCGGTTTTGGTTTAGAATGGCTGTGTGTAATAGATAAGTGCCAAGTGATAGGAATCGCACTTAGTTCTAAAAGGCATCCTCAAACGTTTATTCTTGCATGCAGTCTTCTGTATTTATCCGGTTGCTATCAGGGAGAATGTTCTCATAAAACTAACAGCAGCAGATGGTGCTGCCCCGTCATGTCCCCGTTAGTCAGCAAGGCTGCAGACAGGTAGACACAAAATGCTGGAGTACCTGAACTGGTCAGACAGCATCTCTGGAGAGAAGGAATGGGTGACGATTCGGGTCGAGACTGAAGAAGGGTCTCGACTCGAAACGTCACCCATTTCTTCTCTCCAGAGATGCTGCCTGACCCGCTGAGTTATTCCAGCATTTTGTGTCTACCTTCGATTTAAACCAGCATCTGCAATTCTCTTTCCTACATGGCTGCAGACAGCTCGTGCTGTGCAGCTGGGTTGCAGGGAAGCAGCTTTGTGCAATGGTGCAGCGGTAGAGTTGCTGCCTCACAGCGCCAGAGAACCGGGTTCCATCATTACTACGGGTGCTGTCTGCATGAAGTTTGTACGTTCTCCCTGTTTTCTCCGGGTGCTCCGGTTTCCTCCCACACTCCAAAGACGTACAGGTTTGTAGGTTAATTGGCTTTGGTAAAATTGTAAATTGTCCCTAGTGTGTAGATTAGTGCTAGTGTACGGGGTGATCGCTAGTCGGCGCGGACTCTGTGAGCCGAAGGGCCTGTTTGCGTGCTGATATCTCTAAAGTCTACAGTAGGACAGACCCAGATGATTATTTAACTGTTCACTGTAGTACAATGCTACAAGACCTGGACAGCACAGAGCGGCACAGCGGGTAGTGCCGCTGCCTCACAGCGCCAGAGACCCAGGTTTGATCCAGACCATGGGCGCTGTCTGTGGAGTTTGCACCTTCTCCCTGTGACTGCGTGGGTTTCTTCCAGATGCTCCGGTTTTCCTCCAAATTCCAAAGAGGTGATGGTTTGTAAGTTAATCAGCCTCGCTCAATTGCCCCCAGTGCGTAGGGAATGCATGAGAAAGTGGGATAACATACAACTAGTGTGAACAGATGAGTGTTGGCGTGGACTCGGTGGTCCGGAAGGCCTTGTTTCCATGTTGCATTGCTAAACTGAATGTAAACTGATTGCAACGGCTGCACAGTGATGAAATATAGATGAGGCAATATCAGTTTATTCCCCTCTTCTGATGCATCAGACTTTGATAAAACAGCACCTGTGGAAGTAAGAAGATGACAGACTTTGAGTGTGTGTTGTAAATGTTAAATGCTGGAACTGTATGTTACTCCTCCTCACGTTGCTGTTAGTCCCTGCTCCCATGGAAAGCAACGATATCCTCGGCCATTATCAGAGACAAATATGGGATATTTCTCATTAAGGTCAGCTGTCTGAAGGGATATGAGCCAAAGGTGGCAAATGGGGCTCGTATAGATGGGGCAACCTGGTCAGCATGGACGAGCAGGAGTGTGGGTGGAAACCGGAACACCCGAAGGAAACCCACTCGGCCACAGGGAGAACATGCGAACTCCACCCAAGGTCAGGACCAAACCCTGGTCTCTGGCGCTGTGAGGCAGCAGCTCTATCCCTGCTCCACTGTGCCCTCCCACATAATAAATGGGGAAAAGAATGCTGGACTTGCCAGAGACATTGGCCGCCTGTGATCACATCAACTGATCCGTTTTTACGACTGGACGCGAGGAGTGGGCTGATTGGAGAGGGACCAGGGCATTGGGTCCAGCGCCTTCAGGACCATCTGCAGGAGGTGCCCCCGAGACACACAGGCGGGTGGGCGGTCGCTCGGGCAGGCGAGGAGAGAGGAGAGGAGAGGGACGCTGGGTCATGGGCCTGCAGCAGCCTGGGGCTTGTCTGGGTTTACTTACCCAGTACTTCCAGCACGTGGACCCCGACTGTAGACTGTTTTTTCGTTGTAAGGGGTGCTGAAATATGGCAACTGTGTATTTGTGGGTTGTGCCAAAAAAGAGTTTCACTGTGCTGTGCATACGTGACAAACACGAACCATTGAACCATCGAACTTTAACAACACCAGCTTTGCAATTGATGGGCCCAGTTCACTTTTAGGGTTGGTTTGTGTAAAAGGAATGGTGTTCTCATGCTGTCTTTCACTTGCAGGCCTATCTCTGGGATGACAACAAGGATGTGGTGGAATGGCTGGAGAAACAGTTGGTGGAGGAGGAAGGGGCTCGATCTGTCATTGACGAGAACATCAAGTATATCAGCAGAGATTACATTCTCAAACAGATCCGGAGGTGAGACTGCCAGTGCATTTATTCATGTCAAGAGTCAAAATCATGAGAGGACTAGATTGGGTAGATGCTTAGAGTTTCCTGCCCAGAGTAGGGGAATCGAGAACTAGAGGACAAAGGTTTAAGGTGAGGGGGGAATAGGAACTTGAATAGGGTAGCTTTTTCACACAAAGGGTGGTGGGACACCTACAGAATTAACCTCCTTGCTCCACATCCCAGAACCATCTACACCTCGGCAAGGCCAGCAGCATAATCAAGGACCAGTCTCACCCCGGTCACTCCCTCTTCTCCCCTCTCCCATCGGGCAAAAGGTACAGAATTGTGAAAACACACACTTCCAGATTCAGGGACAGTTTCTTCCCAGCTGTTATCAGGCAAATGAACCATCCTATCACCAACTTGAGAGTAGTCCTGAGCTACCATCTACCTCATTGGAGACCCTCGGACTATCTGTACACTGGTGGGGGGCTTGATTGCAATCATGTGTAGTCTCTCCGCTGACTGGTTAGCACCCAACAAGGAAGCTTTTCACTGTACCTCGGTACACGTGACAATAAATTAAACTGATTCTACATATGGGATCTCCCTATTCTGAGCCACAACCCTGCTTGTGTGCTTTTCCTGGCTATTGTCTTGTATAAACTGCAGTGCGTTTGTCATTTTGCATGCGCCTGTGTATTTAGCAGGTGCTCTGTGCAAAGATAAACACTGTACCCATCCACTGTTCCCCCGAACAAGTAGGTTTATCCAGCACGTCTCCAAAAGATTCTCAGTCGGCTTTTTAATTTGCATGTTTTTCCTTTCCCCGGAGCTTTGCACGGCAGGGTATTAATTTTCAGTTCAGCAATGCATGCGTGTGTGTTAGCAATCACACACACTGGCTGAAGGCTTCTGTGTGGGCAGCTCAGTCAGTAAACAGTCCCAGCTCCGTCTGATTGTAAATGTAGCACAGTGTTCGGAAAGTATTCCTACACTGATGGAATTAACGTACAAAATACAAATTGTAATCAGATATTGATGTTTTGAATTCCATGATGCACCCTTTTTAATGTAGTTATTAATTTTAAATTGTATTGAGCGTTTGACGGCACTAGTCAGAGGATGGTGAATCTGTGGAATTCATTGCCACAGCAGGATGTGGAGGCAAAGTCGATGGGTATTTTTAAGGTGGAGATTGGTACATTCTTGATTAGTCAGGGGTTATGGGGAGGAGGAGGAGAATTGAGTTGAGGGGGAAGGTAGATCAGCCACGATTGAGTGGAGGAGTAGACTTGATGGGCCGAATGGTCTAATTCTGCGCCTATCACTTGCAAACGTATGAACTCCCTACACACTAGGAGCAGCTTACGGAGGGCCAATTAACCTCCAAACCCACATGCCTTCCTGTTCCTATAATGTATGGACGTACACCGTGTGTTTTGCAGCTTGGTGCAGGCCAATCCCGAAGTTGCCATGGACTCCATCGTTCACATGACTCAACACATCTCGGTGGCCCAGCGAGCGGAGATCATGCGCATCCTGTCGTCCATGGATGCCCCCGCCTCCACGTAGACTACTTCAGCAGCGGCTGACAGGGACACTGCCTCTGCCTCCGAAACCATACGGAGCAAGGTCGTGCGAGACGGCGAGCAGAAACCAGAGCACAGGAACGCAGACACCGACCGCCGGCCTGTTGTCGACACTTTTAACGATTTATAATCCGATGTAAAATGAGAATACATTTAATTTAACCGGACGTAGATCATGATGTGATATAGATGTCTGTATTCCCTGCACTGCAATACTCCCTCAAGTCTCATGGCCTTTTGAAAGGTACTGGATATGCCTTAAAGATACAGGTGAAGATAAAGGCTTAGTCGAACTGCCAGCAATCAAATCTGTGCACTAAAACCACTCAGTTCCTTTTCAGGCATAAACGTACGGTTATCTCAATAAGGGCGCAAGGGTACATTGTGGTTTGCAGTGCTAGTTAACTGTGCAATCAAACTAGGATGCTCCTAGTTTGTGAAAATGTTTTACTGATTTGTGCAATTGTCCACCTTCATTTCTCTGGCCATAGTTTCCAGACAAATGAATTAAAACAGAAATGACGTAAAAGAACAACTGCAGGCCAAGTGAAAGTTGCACCCAGTCCCAGAACCAATCCCAACGACTTGACGAGATCTAAGTCGCTGGGGGAAAATGAGCCCTGTGCTCTGAAATGTGGAACAATAAAGGCGTGTGTGCAAGGTGGTAGAATGTGAGTCTATGTTATAATAAAAGCCATCAGATATAGTCTTGTTTCTAAATATCTTGCACTGCAAATTTTCTTTGATGTAAATTGCTGCTTCATTGTCTGGGAAATCTATTAGTTCAGCTGAACCAATTTTAAGGGAAGGGTTTGGTGTTTAAATTTATAGAGGACGAGGGTTCCACAGGCTATTTTAAACCAATCTGTAGTTGAGGTAAAAAAAAAAGAATTTCCCCTTATTGTACTATTTCTCCTTATGCCCGATCCAACAAGAAAACATTTAACTGATGCATTCCTTCCCCCCCCCCCCCCCCCCCACAATCTTTACCCCCTCCTCCACCCTAGTCACACTACTAGTTCCACTGTTTGAATCCAGTTCCCCAGCCAACAATGGGCCATTGTGGACTCCACCCTCCCTGGTGTCATCTATTGCCAGCCCTGGTTTATTCTGGCCTTCTCTCACCTCCAGTTCCCCGCCCCACCTCCTATCTTCCAGTCCGACCCAAAACCTCCACCCCTTCCTTTTCTCCAGAGAGGCTGCCTGACCTGCTGAGTTACTCCAGCACTTTGTGTCTATCTTTGGTATAAACCAGCATCTGCAGTTCCTTCCAACCCAAGGAAACATTTCAGTCATGAAATGTCAGGAGTCATCTCTTGTAGTTTGGTTTAGAGATACAGTGCAGAAACATGCCCTTCGGCTCGCTGGGCCCGTGCCGACCAGTGATTGCCTCTCACCAGCATTATTCTACACACTAAGGACAATTTGCAATTTTTACCGAAGACAATTAATCTACAAACCTGTACATCTTTGGGATGTGGGAGGAAACTGGAACACACGGAGAAAACCCACTTTGTCACTGGGAGAACGTAATACTCCGTACAGACAGCACCCATGGTCAGGATCTGTAACAAGGGCCACTGCTTTCTCTTCAGCTGTGGTTTTGGAAGTAGTTCCTGCAGTTTGAATGCACAAGAGTAACGACAGGAGGAAGATTAAAATCGGTAGAAGAATTGTTATGCTAACCCCTTCCTTCTTGTTCGGAAAGATTTAAAAGAACGCTGCACCAAAAATCAGACTAAAATAACTTGTGGTTTCAAATCTATTTTGCCATCAATCCTGGAGTTTGGAAATGGTACGTCACTGCGGTATGCAGTCAGGGACACGAGAATGTGCATTCAGTAAAAACCTTCAAATAGGAGGCCCTCTTGCCTCCTCCCTCATTCCACACAGTCATGGGTGATCACAGTCACCTGGAGGTGCCGCACGATGGCTGCCTCGCCTACAGTCTGTCTGTCCTTTTCAAACTCTTTTGTTAATTATGGTACGTTTTAAAAGTTTGTGTGAATGTTCTCTGGTTTGTTTTATGTGGGAGGGGGGGTCGGGGGAAACTTTCTTTCAATCTCTTACCTTGCCGGAGATGCGATTGTTTTCTGGATCGTATCTCTGGTCGCTCTGCGGCCTAACATCACGGAGCTGGAGGTCTTGCCTGGGACTGACCTCGAGTCCCCCGCGGGGGCGTGGACATATCATCTGAGCCTGCGATCCCTTGCCTGGGATCGACGCTCCAATGCAGCCTGCGGACTTTACCATCAGGAGCTCGCAGTCTCGGGTTGAGACCCGTCGGGAGCTTCAAACGCTGCACGAGGTTCGACTGGTCCCGACCCGGGGTAGATCGCCTGGCGTGGGGGAGCTGAGACCCCCCCGATGAAGGAGCTTGATCGCCCCGATGAGGAAGGCTCGCCGCCGGCTACGGGAGTCAAGATCATCCCGTCAACGGAAGGTTAGAGCCCCCGACCGCTGGAGGACAAAGAAGGAAGGGATTTAATTTTTTTTTACCTTCTATCACAGAGGAATGTGGAGGAGTCACTGTGGTGGATGTTCATGTTAAAATGTGCTTTGTGTGTCCTGTTGCTTTTTATTGTTATGACTGTACGGCAAATGAAGTTCCTCGTATGTTGCAAAACATACTTGTCTAATAAAGTTTTATTGTGCTTGTGATGGGTGATACATGTCAGTACTCTGCCCTCTCTCTGTATCTCTCTGTTCATCTGTTTGAATGACGGAGGCCCAGCGGTAGAGTTGCTGCACCACAGCGCCAGAGGCCCAGGTTCGATCTTGCTTGTGGGTGCTGTCTGTACGGAGTTTGTACGTTCTCCCCGTGACCGCGTGGGTTTTCTGCGGTCCTTCAAAGATGTACAGGTTGGTCGGTTAATTGGCTTGTAACATTTTGTGTGGGATAGTGTGTGGTGATTGCTGGTCGGTGCGGACTCGGGCCGAAGCGGCTGGTTCCGCTCTGTATCTCTAAACTAAACTAAACTAACCTCATCTGGCCTTGCTCCTTCTGCGGGAGGGAATTCCACGGATTCGCCCTCCCTCTGGGTGAAACATTACCTACTGAAATCAGTTCTAAATGACATACTCTTTGTCCTTAGACTCCTATCCCTGCCTCTGTACTCCAGCATTGCGGGCTCCACTTTTCCTTGATTATCGGTGCTGGCTTTGATCTGTTCTTTTCATGCCTTTCATTCATTTGTTCTTTGTACCTTTTCGTATCTCTGGTCTCCCTTTCCCCTGACTCTCTGTCTGAAGAAGCATCTCGACCCGAAACGTCACCTATTCCTTTTCTCCAGAAATGCTGCCTGACCCACTGAGTTACTTCAGCATTCTGTGTCTATCTTACCTTCAGTAAGTCAAATGAAGGTTCAGAATTAGCAAGCCGTAAGTTTTTGAGACTCTCACCAAAATAAATGGTGGCACGGTGGCGCAGCTGTAGAGTTGCTACCTTACTGTGCCAGAGACCCGGGTTCGATCCCGTTCTCCGCGTGACCACGTGGGTTTTTTTCCTGGAGCTCCGGTTTCTGTCCACACTCCAAGACGTGCAGACTTGTGGGCTAATTGGCTTGGTATAATTGTAAATTGTCCCCAGTGAGTGTAGGATAGTGCTCGTGTACGGGGATCGCTGGTCGGCGTGGACTCAGTGGGTCAAAGGCCCTGCTTTTGCACTATCTCCGAACTGAACTAAACCAATAGACAACTGTTCAGACTGAAGTGCACAGTGTATTTTTGCTCTTGTTCTCAAGTTTCTGTTAAAAGAACCATCCCAGTTGGGGTCTGTCTCCATTTGATGGTTAGTTGGCTGTTAGCGATGTCTTGCACATAAATGGCGATCGTTTCTGAATGCAATTCGAAGCCACATGTGGAACTACTAACGAAACAGAGAAAACACTCCCTGATTAGTATAAACGGCTGCTTGACGGTCAGTCAATACATGCTCGCTGGGCCGAAGGGCCTGTTTCCGTGTCGCTCCATAACTTAAAATAAGTCCGAGACTAATATTCAGGGGATGTTTTTTTGACACGTGTTGAAACCATTTCCGTAACTTTTAACAGCAAACAGCATCTGTTTAACTAGACAGCTTTGTAATAAATTGCCTGTTTTATATAGGTTTTTTTTTTGGTAATTCCCAAGGATTTTTGCTTGGGCTTTGAAAATGATTGATTATTATATTTTCTAAATGTATTAGAACTTTGATAAAAGCAGAGAATCTCGTGCTTTGGTTGGCTTATAGTAAGGTTCTGATTAACTTATTGGTAGGATTTATATACATTTTATTTAATGCCACATTTATTATTGATGGAGGTACAGTTTGTGGTATTTGTGTTGGACCTTTTTTATTATTTACATTATAAATCATTTTTTAAGGCCCACAAACCCTCTCCACCCTCCTCCCCAAGCAGAGGCTGCTGCGTTCAAATGTCATGGAGCTAGGATTTCCCTGGTTGCAGTGAAGTTAACAATGCCACGGGGGTGAGAGGCTACAAAAGAGCAGTGATCAGGTGTGCTGTGCCAGTCCATGGTGCAGTGAGTGGTAGCCTCGCAGCGCCGTAGACCCGGGTTCCATCCCGACTACGGGCGCTGTCTTTACGCAATTTGTCCGTTATGCCCGTGACCTGCGTGGGTTTTCTCCGAGATCTTCGGTTTCCTCCCACACTCCAAAGACGAACAGGTTTGTAGGTTAATTGGCTTGGGTAAACGTTTAAAAAAATTGCCCCTTGTGTGCGTAGAATAGTGTTAATATGCGGGGATCGCTGGTCGGCGCGGCCCAGGTGGGCCGAAGGGCCTGTTTCCGCGCTGTATCTCTAAACTAAAACCAGTCAGTGCAGATGCAACTTGGTAAAACTGCTCTGGAGAACAAATGCAAAACTAACTTCTCCCTGCTTGCCTTCCTGTCACAGTGCCGTGGTCAGACTGATTGCTCCCCATAAACGGATACAAAGCTGGAGTGAGCAGAATTGCACCCAGAACCGAAGATAGAATGCTGGAGTAACTCAACGGGACAGGCAGCATCACTGGACAGAAGGAATGGATGACCTTCCGGGTCGAGAGAAGGATCTTGACCTGAAACGTCACCCAGGTCTGAAGAAGGGTCATGACGCGCATCGTCACCCATCCCTTCTCTCCACAGATGCTGCCTGTCCCGCTGAGTTACTCCAGAGATGCTGCCCATCCCGCTGAGTTACTCCAGCACTTTGTGTCCATCTTCGGTTTAAACCAGCATCTGCAATCCTTTCCTACTCGAGTGGGGCACGATTGGCTGCTGATGTGACTCTGGGAAACAGCCTGTATTTTAAGGGAGAGTGATACAGTACCCAAACAGGTATAAACTCATCGTCTACTCTTGCGGCAGAGTCCCTCTTGTGCAGTGGGTTCAAAGTCCCTCCACTGCGATGGACCTGGAGATGTCGTGTATCATTAATCCATATCCAAAAATCGCCTTTAATGTTTGAGTGGAAATTGTCATTCGGTATCTGGCGGTGTAAGTTCTGTTCTGCTTAAGTTTTGAATTCATTACTTTTCTCGTAATGCTCATATTTTTAAGCTGTGCATCAAAGCGCCCTCGCACTGAGCATCACACCGAGCTCGCCACTGCTGTTGCGCGCTGATAATAAATCTAATGCTGTGGTGAGCAAAATGGAGGTGAAATTCCTGTGGAGATGAAGTGGTTCAGGTCTTGTGAGCAAAATTATATTCTCAGAAACTCTACATTCCAAATGTGTTGCTCTGATTTTTTATTAAGCAGAGTTAGACGTGGAAATAAATGGTCATTTCCCCCACTTTTCCTTTTGGAATTTTCACCCCGGGATGGAGCCACGTCTGAGGCACAGGGTCGCAGCGATAGAGTCGCTACGTCACAACGCCAGAGACCCGGCTTCCATCCTGACCACGGGTGCTGTGTCTACGAAGTTTGCACGTTCTCCCCTTGACCGCGTGGGTTTTCTCCGGGTCCAAAGATGTGCAGGTTTGTAGGTTAATTGGCTTCTGTAAATTGTCCCGAATGTGCGTAGGATAGAACTAGTGTACGGGGTGATCGCTGGTCAGCGCAGACCCGTCGGGCCGAAGGGACTTTCCCGCACTGTATCTCTAAACTAAACTAAAAGGAGCCTCCTGAGCAGGTGGTGGCCAGCAGTGAGCTTGCTGTACAAAGTAGATATTTATTTCAGGGACGGTATGGTCCTTTGTGCCATCAACTGGCTGCTGACCTCCGTTAAGGTGTGTCGCTGGCAAAAGCCAAGAACACCACCTGGCACATTTTTTCCCCGAGGGTCATGGTCAGGTGCTCTGATTTTGGCTTGTAATGGCTCATCCAACCGTGTCACTTCAAGAATTGCCACGCTGGTCTTTCATAGAAGCTGGGTTGAGGTTTTGGTGAAGGCAGAGGGGAACTGTATTCAAGAAGTGTTGGAAGGAACTGCAGATGTTGGTTTACAGACACAAAATTGGAGGAGCTCAGCGGGTCAGGCAGCATCTCTGGCGAAAAAGAATAGGTGACGTTTCAGGTCAGGACACTTCTTGAGACCTGAAGAAGGGTTGCTAGCCAAAACAAAACCTATTTGTTTTCTCCAGAGATGCTGCCTGACCCGCTGAGTTACTCCAGCACTCTGTGTCTATCCTTTGTGTTAAGGAGAGAGAGCCCTGCCTTACATGGTGGGTTCCAGACAGGCAGCAACCAATCTAGGCCTCAGTATTGGCACCTGGACAGTCAGCCGATGATCCTTGCTGTACATTCACCATCAAACGTGAATAGTCAGATAGGGGAGGTGCCACAATAATAAACATATCCCGACAAAAGTCAGCAACGAAAGAAAGGAGAGAATAAAATTGACTTTTCGAGCGACTGTTAAGCGTTTATTGTAGATTGATAGACCACCAAGGTACTCAGCAGAGGGTGAATGCACAAGGAAATTAGTTGCACCACAGCCTAGAATGAATCTTGCACTCCCTCAAAGCTGAGGATCAAATGTTTTCTAATTTGAGGCTTTTGTAACTTCTGCAATCTCGAGAGTATGGAAAAGATCAAAATAAAACAAAATGTGATTGTGCCTTTGCAGCTTGTGTTGTCTGCTTCGTTATCTAGGGTGCAAGGATAGGTCGGATTCATTACCAATCAGACTGTCCCACAAATATTTAAAACAAATTGAATTGTACACCAATACCCATCACAATTACACTTGGTGCAATAACTGAATTAGCAATTCAACAAAATAATTGGAAATGCAACATCCTCTATCCAGAAACCTCCCTGGAGGTTTCCGCAGTCTATGGGGGTACTCAGCTCCACTAATTCTACAGCTAATTAGTGCTGCACTTGGAAATGAAGTTGTTTAAATGTAGAATTTCTCTTCGGTGAAAAATACATCACGACATACAGCAAATGTGCCCTAAATTGGAAATCCAGCTGTAACCCTTTCAATGCCCAACTTCGGTATGTGTAGCATGTTTGCTCGTTTGTATTTTGTGATCATTCCCTCCTGTGTTACGACTTAAATCTGCTTTGTTTAATTTCTCCCCAACCACTCAATTCCCACCTCGCATTGTAGAAACACAATTTCCACTGCTACAGCAAGCAGCTTATGCTGCAATGAACAAGTTACCAGAAAAAAACACAAAGCGTGGAGCAACTAAACAGTGGTCCTGAGTTACCATCATTGGAGACCCTTTGGAATATCTTTAATCTGACTTTACCTTGCACTAAACGTCATTCCCTTAATCCTGTATCTGTGCACTGTGGATGTGTAGAAAGGAACTGCAGATGCTGGTTTATACCATAGACACAAAGTGCTGGGGTAACACAGCGGGTCAGGCAGCATCTCTGGAGAAAAAGGATGGATGATATTTTGGGTTGGGACACTTCTTTCAATCTGAAGAACTGGGTGGCTTGATTGTAATCATGCACGGCCTTGCCTTTGACTGGATAGCACGCAACAAACATCTTTTCACTGTATCACAGTACCTGTGACAATAAACTAAACTCAGCCGGTCAGGCAGCAGATCTGGAGAGGGAATTGCCAGCAGATGTTTCAGGTTAGGACCCTTCTTCGCACAATGGGAGTAGTGGGAAGAAAGCTGGAAAAGAGGCGGGGATGTGATTAAACTTGGTAAGTTATGTTGGTACAGGGGAGAGGGAGGTGTGATTTGCAGATGGATGGGGTGAGCGAGGAGGGGTAAAAATGAAGAGACAAAAGGGTGCCAGGAGAGGAGTGAAATGTAAAGCCGGAAGGGGGAAAACAGGGACTCGGGGGTGGGAGATGAGGGGAAAAGAACAGGGTAATGTGGATTGACACAAAGTACTGGAGAAACTCAGCAGGTCAGGCAGCATCTGGAGAAAAGGAATAGGTTTTGCCTCTTCAGTTGGTGTGGGATTGGGCACAGGAAAGAAAGAGGTGTTTGGTGTTGGAGAGTTCAATGTTCAACTGTTAGGATGTAAACGAACCTAGCGGAATATGACGTGTATTCCATTTCTCCCACCACCACCCACCCTGCTCCTTTCTCCCACATTTCCAGCTTTCTCCCCACCTCCCCATTCCAATCAGCCTGAAGAAGGGTCACGACTTGAAACGTCATCCGTCCATTTCCTCCACAGACACTGCCTGACCCGCTGAGTTCCTCCAGCATTTGCTCTTTTGTACAATCAGTAGGTTGCTTAGATCGACGAGTCTAATGTACTGCTGTGTGCCATCGCTGTTCAATGGCATTGAGCTGTTTCCATGAGTCCTAAAATTGCAGCAAACCAAAATAGACCACTGGCAATCAATCAAGCTCCTCTAACGAGTTTGTAATCTTAAAATTATCCCAAGGGAGATAAACCTAAAATAGACTGCAATTCATGCTCAGAATAACGAAACTTAGAATTACAAATCTAAATGTAGAAATAAGGAACCGCAGATGCTGGTTTACAATAAACAGACAGAGTGCTGGAGTAACTCAGTGGGTCAGGCAGCATCTCTGGAGAACATGGATAGGTGACGCTTCACAGAGTGCTGGAGTAACTCAGCGGGTCAGGCAGCATCTCTGGTGAACATGGATAGGTGACGTTTTAGGTTGGGACCCTACTTCACACTGATTGTAGAGCGGTAGAAGGATGTTTTCTAGCTTTCTTCTCCCCTCCACCCTGAGAATTGTTGCCTATCCATATTCTCCAGGGATGCTGCCTGACCCACTGAGTTCCTCCAGCACTCTTTTTATTTACAAAACAGGGAAAACTTCAAATGTCAGAAATATTTTGCATTTCTTCAGCATTTCTCAAATGCATGATTTATCAGTTGCAACAAAGAACACAATCAGTCTTTCATCAATTAACCATTGTATTGTCGGCTAAAATGGAAATACTTCTTATTTAAGGAGCTTTTAGAAATGCAGGTATTGGAGGGATATGGATCACTTCCTGTTAAGAGATTTGTTTAATCTGGCATAAATTCATAAATTACAGAACCAGAATTAGGCCATTCGGCCCATCAAATCTACTCCACCATTCAATGATGGCTGATCTACCTTACCCTCCGTCTCACAGATTCACCACCATCAGACTAAAGAAATTCCTTCTCATTTCCTTTTTAAATTTGTGTCCTTTTATTCTGAGGCTGTGTCCTCTGTACCTAGACTCTCCCACGAGTGGAAACATCTTCTCAACATCCACTCTATCCAGGCTTTTCACTATTCTGTAAGTTTTAATGAACCCCCACCCCCTCATCGTACTAAACCCAGCGAGTACAGGCCCAGTGCAATCATACATGCATCATATGTTCACCCAATCATTCCTGGGAACATTCTCATGTTCAGCTTAGACTCTGGGCCGAAGGGCCTGTTCTTGTGCTGTACTGTCCTATGAGCACAGCAATCCACTAAAATAAGCTCATTTTACCAGGGTGAGACCCTTTGACTTAAGACAAACACTAGAACATTTACATGTAGAAAGGAACTGCTACACAGTTTGGAGAAGGGTCTCGACCCGAAACGTCACCCATTCCTTTTCTCCAGAGATGCTGCCTGTCCCGCTGAGTTACACCAGCATTTTGTGTCTACCTTCGATTTAAACCAGCATCTGCAGTTCTTTCCTACACAAGGAACTGCAGATGCTGGTTTAAACCAAAGATAGACACAAAAAGCTGGAGTAACTCAGCGGGACAGGCAGCATCTTTGGAGAGAAGGAATGGGTGACGTTTCAGGTCGAGATGTTCTTCAGACGAGAATATTCATGATTGGTACAAATGCTGTTGTCCCACTAATTCAAAGAGACAGCCACACGATCAGCATTGGAGTGACAAGGTATATTTAATAATCAAAGAATATGAATTTAAATCAACGAATGATCTGTTTAATTCCCCAGGGTGGCTAATTTCACCGGGTGCCCAGAATCGAAAAAAGAGATTACAATCCCGATCACTGGAAATAAACAGAACTCCATAATGAATAACAAAATTACATAGAAAGCACTTTTTTCCTTCTAGGAAGCATAAGTCTTTCTATTGTTTGCCTGGACTGTGTTCAATCACAATGCATTGCACTTTCTTCCAAATGGATTTAACTTTGAATCTGGATTCTTTCCAGTCTGGCATGTTTGTTGTGGATTTAATCAAATTAATTACTACGTCTGTGGTGATATTCGGCATAGCAATAAAGCTATATCATTGTTCCTATTTGTTGGCCTTCACAGTCAGATGAATGCATAAAACAAATTACATTGTGTGTTGTGATGATGATGCCAGACTAGCTGTCGTTTAGAGAATATTCTAAAGTTCCAGCTCCTGAAACGCACTATTCTCAGCTGGGAAAGCTTCTGCAGGCAAGGTTAGTGTTTGAGTTTTGTTTATTGTTACGTGTACTGAGGTACAGTGAAAAGCTTTTGCATGCTAACCAGTCAGCGGAAAGAAAAGTCATGATTACAATGAACAGCATCTGTCCACAGTGTACAGATACATGATAAAGGAATAGTGTTTAATGCAGATCTTTGATCGGTCTTTACTGGCTTTACCTTGCACTAAACATTATTCCCTTTATTGTGTATCTGTACATTGTGGACGGCTCGATTGTAATCGTATATTGTCTTTCCGCTGACTGGTTAGCACGCAACACAAGCTTTTCACTGTACCTCGCTCGGTACACGTGACAATAAACTAAACTGAACTGGGCTGTGACTACTGCTTCCATCGGCTGATGACCACAGACCACGGATTTGGAAGGGATTGTAAATGATAAGTTAGGGAGCTCGCCCGGAAACAGATTAGTTGCTGATTTATACATCTGCGAGTCGCAGCATTTTACTGCATGTAAAATGCCCACTGCATGTGTTCACATATTACCAGCACCCACATGCCTCAACATAGGTCATTGCCTGTAAGGTGCTTGGGGATGTCAGGGATGTGATGGTGTAACATAAGTGGCAGTCTGTTTTATTTCCAGAAAATATTCCCTTCATTCTTTAAACCTGTCGTATTAATACAGATTTCAGCATTAAAATAGATTATGGATAAAAATTTATTCAAATAACATTAGGGCAGCAAATGCTTATTCTATAACCTAAATAGTTGTTTTAATATCTTTCTCTCTGGTGGCACTGCAGTAGAGTTGCTGCCTTACAGCGCCAGGTTCGATCTCGACTACAGGTGCTGTCCTTACGGAGTTTGTACGTTCTCCCCGTGACCTGCGTGAGTTTTCTCCGAGATCTTCGGTTTCCTCCCACACTCCAAAGACGTACAGGTTTGTAGGTTAATTGGTTGGTATAAGTGTAAATCGTCCCTAGTGTGTGTAGGACAGTGTTAGTGTGCGGGGATCGCTGGTCGGCGCGGACTCGGTGGGCCGAAGGGCCTGTTTCCGCGCTGTATCTCTAAACTAAACAAAAAAACTAAACTGATCTTAAATTCAAAATCACTTTTAAGCAATTTGATCTTTTTTGTTGTAAAATACATCTACTAGAATAATGGAAACACGAAATGGCGTGTAAAAAAAAGTACACCGTTAGGCATGTACCATATCTAAATGTGGTAACAACAGTTTAAGATTTGGATAGATGTGATTGCTGCTGAGAAAATGGTCAATAGTTGTTTGTGATTTTCTCTGCAATAATCTCTGGTTGTCAGATGTTCTGCTGTAAATGTTTGTGGTTGCAAACCCTAATTTTCCTGTAAACCCCATTAGACATCATTCCCCCTGAGTTGACTTCCATTGGAAATTTAGTTTCACGGAATTGCAAAAATATCCAACCTAAGCCGAAACTCTCCAAACATTTTCTGATAAACCAAAAACAAAATGAACACAAGAAAATCAAAATTATTCCCACCTGCGATCATTCAGAACTCATGCCATTTATACCAAACCAAAGATAGACACAATGTGCTGGAATTTAGAGATGTAGTAGCCCTTCTGACAGCCGAGTCTGCGCCGACCAGCGATCCCCGCACACTAACACTACCTACACAGCCTACAGAATCCTTTGTTCACTGCCCCAGGGTGGAAATATCAAAGACTAGAGGGCAGTGATCTAAAGCGAGAGGGGCAAAGTTTAAAGATGTGCAGGACAAACTTTTTTATGCAGAGGGTGATGAGTGTGTGTGGAACATGCAGCGTGGTGGTGCAGCCAGATACAATACCATAGCTAAAATCAAACCATTCCTCCAATTTGACGACATTGAAAAAAATCATCCACGCATTCATCTCCTCCCGCCTAGACTACTGCAACTCCCTGTACACTGGGATCAGCCAATCATCCCTGTCCCGCCTGCAATTGGTCCAAAACGCCGCAGCGAGACTCCTGACGGGTACCCGTAAAAGGAACCACATCACCCCGATTCTGGCCTCTCTCCACTGGCTCCCAGTACAGTACAGAATCAACTTCAAGCTCCTCCTATTCACATACAAAGCCCTAAATGGGCTTGCTCCCCCCCCCCCCCCCCCCCATACAAAAATCTTCTAACCCACCACTCTATCTTCAGGTCCCTCAGGTCGGCCGACTTGGGGCTACTAACTATCCCGCGGTCTAGGCTGAAGCTCAGGGGTGACCGCGCTTTTGCGGTTGCAGCTCCTAGACTGTGGAACAGCATCCCTCTCCCCATCAGAACTGCCCCCTCCATCGACTCCTTTAAGTCCAGGCTCAAAACCTATTTCTACTCCCTAGCGTTTGAGGCCCTCTGAGGGGGCGCTGTGAACTGTTTATGTATGTGCTGTTATGTTTGTGTGCCATTGTATGTTCGTTTCTTAGTACCTGAACTGATGTACAGCACTTTGGTCAACGTGGGTTGTTTTTAAATGTGCTATACAAATAAAATTGACTTGACAACAGTGGCTTTTATGTGGCTTTTAGATCGGCACATGGATATGCAGGGAATTAAATGATATGGATCACGTGCAGGCAGAGGAGATTAATTTAACTTGGCATCATGTTCAGCACAGACAGAAAGGCCTGGATAGAGTGGATGTGGAGAGGATGTTTCCACTAGTGGGAGAGTCTAGGACCAGAGGTCACAGCCTCAGAAAAAAAAGGACCCTCTGAACCTGTCCTATCCATGTACACCTAATTGTTTTTAAACATTGCAATAGTCCCTGCCTCAACTGCCTCCTCCGGCAGCTCGTTCCATACACCCACCACACTTTGTGTGAGTTACCCTTCAGCTTCCTATTTAATCTTTTCCCCTTCACTTGAAACCTTCGTCCTCTGGTCCTCGATTCCGGGCAAGAGACTCTGTGCGTCTACCCGATCTGTTCCTCTCATGATTTTGTACACCTCTATAAGATCTCCCCTCATCCTCCTGCGGTCCAAGGAATAGAGTCCCAGCCTGCTCAACCTCCCCCTGTAGCTCAGGCCCTCGAGTCCTGGCCACATCCCCGATGTAGAGTTCTTTAGTAAGCCATCTTTATACGCAAACTCGATGATATGTATGTCCTAGTAAACGTCACTCAGTGAAATGGTACAAAAGTTTAATTTATACCCAGCAGTTTTCCTTTGTCAAAATCCTTAACTAATATCTTCGGTTGTGAAGTGGCAGAGCTTTAACACTAAGGAAGGAATGACCATTGCATCTATAAGAAAATAACTGCAGATGCTGGTACAAATCGAAGGTATTTATTCACAAAATGCTGGAGTAACTCAGCAGGTCAGGCAGCATCTCGGGAGAGAAGGAATGGGTGACGTTTTGGGTCGAGACCCTTCTTCAGACTGAAGAAGGTAACTGGAGACCATTGCATCTATAATCAATTGCAGGTTTTAAAAACATTATTAAAAAGCAGCAGTCATTTCATCTGTTCTATTGGTGATCATCTTACAAGAGAAAAAGAACTTCCGGGGAACTGAAAATATTTCACGTTTTTAAATAATGAATGAATGAACATCTTCAGAACATAGACCCAAATACACCCCTGCTGTACTTTGCTATGTTCTCTGTGTCCTGGTCCACTCCCATTTCTGGATAAGAGAGATTTAAGAGGCTTGAGAACCACAGGTTTAAGGTGAGGGGGGCAAGATTCATGAGGGGGAACCTGAGGGGTAACTTTTTATTTTACACAATGGATGGTGGGCGTATGGAACGAGCTGCCGGAGGAGGTGGTTGAGGCAGGGGCTATCATAACATTTAGGAGGCATTTGGACAGGTACATGGAGAGGAATTGTTTAGAGGGTTATGGGTCAAATGTGGGCAGGTGGGACTAGTGTAGATGGGACATGTTGGTCAGCATGGGCGAGTTGGGCTGAAGGGCCAGTTTCCCTGCTGTATGACTCTATGACTATTAAGTGATCTGAGTAAGGGGAAATACTGACTTGTGATACAGAATAATACTGGGTGGACAAATCTTTCCAAAGGATCAAACTCCCAATTCTCCTTATGTGGGGTCTAGAATAGGTGGAATTGCACGAGTTACTTTGCAACGTTTGTGCCACTTATTGAAATAGGATGTTGGGATGTTGCGTGTGAATCTGGTTTTGCAGACAGTCCCACAATAATCAAGAGTCCACATTTTCCCTCTGTTATGATGAAAACCAGCATCCCAGGGTCCAGCAGAGACGATCAAGGCTCTTTCTCAGCTTCTTTGACATTTCCAAACATCGATCTGTATAGTTCGGACCTGGAAGGGAAGAAAATAGAACATTTAGAACAAGTTCATCCAGTTGGATAAACGTAAGTCTACCTCCAGTTAGCCAATCCTGGCCCGGAAGCACTCTCACATTCTTTCAGAAGTAGAAACAGGAAAATGCAGGTGCTGCTTTACAACAACAAAAAAAGACACAAAGTGCTGGAGTAATTTAGCGGGGGTCAGGCGGCATCTCTGGAGAACATGGATAGGTGAGGTTTCAGGTCGGTACCCTTCGTCAGACTCCAGTCTCTGGGAGATGCTGGAGGTTCATGTTCTCCAGGGATGCTGCCTGAGCCGCTGAGTTACACCAGACACTTTGTGTTTCAAATTCTTTTAGCACTTTCATAAAGTTTTAATGGTTGCCTGAAATTTAATGACATTGGTAGAAACACCAATGTAAACCAGTTCTTACGGATTATTGGAGCTTGAGTTTAAATACAATTTTCCGATCCCCACCTTCACTCTAACCGTTTGCTTTTGCCCCGGAGCTGTTGGAAATAGATTTCCCAACGAGACACATCCTCACGGTGGGAATTTTGTTTCCAGTTCTTAACTTTTAATGAATGACTGTTAATAAAGCACACTCGAGCCTTGGCCTTAATAAGCGAGTTATAGTTTACAACAGCAGAGAGGTTATGCTAAAACATTGATATGGATGAGGGGGGGGACCTTGTTGAAACTTACCGAATCATGAAAAGCCTGGATAGAGTGGATGTGGAGAGGATGTTTCCACTAGTGGGAGAGTCTAGGACCAGAGGTCACAGCCTCAGAATTAAAGGACGTTCCTTTAGGAAGATGAGGAGGAATTTCTTTAGTCAGAGGGTGGTGAATCTGTGGAATTCATTGCCGCAGAAGGCTGTGGAGGCCAAGTCAATGGATATTTTTAAGGCAGAAATTGATAGATTCTTGATTAGTGCGGGTGTCAGGGGTTGTGGGGAGAAGGCAGGAGAATGGGGTTAGGAGGGAGAGATAGATCAGCCATGATTGAATGGCGAAGTAGACTTGATGGGCCATTTGTGCCTTATTGTGATCCTATCACATATTAATTTTTAAAATACAACTTAGGATTAGACTGGAGTTTGGTGACTGACACAGCCCAGACCATCACACAAACCAACCTCCCTTCCATTAACTCCATCTACACCTCACGCTGCCTCAACAAGGCCAGCAGCATAATCAAGGACCAGTCTCACTCCTGGTCATTCCCTCTTCTCTCTTCTCCCCTCTCCCATTCGGGCAAGAGGTACAGAAGTGTGAAAACGCACACCTCCAGATTCAGGGACAGTTTCTTCCTGGCTGTTATCAGGCAACTGAACCGTCCTCTCAACAACTCGAGAGCAGTCGTGAGCTTCCATCTCCCTCATTGGAGACCTGACGCTATCTTTAGAAGTTAGAAATAGCTGTGATCAGCGATTGCTTTCTGCAGTTACTGCCTTCCCCAGCACTGCACAGCACACGTAGCTAGGGTTGCCAACTTCCTCACTCCCAAATACAGGACAAAGGGTGACGTCACCGCCCCGCGTGACCTTACCCGGCCAGCGGCCACGTGCTCCCGCTCCACCAATGGCGGCCACCCGGGCCGGGAGCACGTGGCTGCTGGTTGGGCGAGGTCGCGCGGGGCGGTGACGTCACCCTTTGTCCCTTATTTGGAAGTGAGAAAGTTGGCAACCCTGCTAATACGGGACTCGGACGGGACAAACTAATTCAGCCCAAAATACGGGATGTCCCGGCTAATACGGGAGAGTTGGCAACTCTACACACAGCACAGCACAGCCCAGCCCAGCCCAGCCCAGCCCAGCCCAACACAGCCCAGCCCAACACAGCCCAGCCCAGCCCAGCCCAGCCCAGCCCAGCCCAGCCCAGCCCAACACAGCCCAGCCCAGCCCAGCCCAACACAGCACAGCACAGCCCAGCCCAACACAGCCCAGCCCAGCCCAGCCCAACACAGCCCAGCCCAACACAGCCCAACACAACACAGCACAGCCCAGCCCAGCCCAGCCCAACACAGCCCAGCCCAGCCCAACACAGCCCAGCCCAGCCCAGCCCAGCCCAGCCCAACACAACACAGCACAGCCCAGCCCAGCCCAACACAGCACAGCACAGCACAGCACAGCAGGGCAGGAAAAAAACCAATATGCTTACTAAGTGAGCTTCAAGCAGGCACACTATTTTAATTAGGGTCAACTTTCCTCTCTAATATTCAACAGAACAGACCAGATTACTCCTCTTGGGGAATGGTAACAAGGGAAAAATAATCTCCCGTCAGTAGCTGACATTAATTGCCTTTGTTCTGAAATAAACCTAAGGTAAAGCAAAGTTCTCTACAAAAACAGCAGCCAAATTGCGTCAGTCAAGATCTGCTGCTGGCCCACAAACATCACCCCCTTTCCCACAAACCAGGGTCAACCGCTATTTGTACAATGCGTTGATCCGAGGCCCTTCTACAATTTCCCAGCTCCATGTAAAGTTGCAGGAAGGACGTGGAGGCTTTGGAGGGAGTGCAGAGGAGGTTTACCTGCATGATGCCCAGATTAGGGCCATAGAACCATGCAGCGTGGAATCTGGTTCTTCAGCCCAACTTTCCCAATCCGACCAACATTCCACATCTGCACCAGTCCCACCTGCCTACATTAGGCCCATATCCCTTTAAACCAAGCTTCCACCCTCAGTTAAAAAGTTGCCCCTCAGGTCCCCATCAAATCTTCCCACTCTCACCTTAAACCCATGTTCTCTGGTTCTTGATTCCCCTGCTATGGGTAAAAGGCTCTGCGCATTTACTCTATTCCAATGCTTGTGATTTATTCTATGAATACCACATACAGATGATACAGAATCTTGAAAGCGCGCACCACCAGACTCAGGAACAGATTCTTCCCCTCTGTTATCAGGTTTCTGAACAGTCCTTCCATAAGCTAGGGTACTGTCCAATTCGTCTCTACCCCAGTGCGGGCATTGGACTTCGATTGGACTTTACTGGACTTTTATCTTGCATTAAACGTTATTCACATTTTTCCCTTTATCCTGCATCTGTACACTGTGGACGGCTCGATTGGAACCATGTGTTGTCTTTCCGTTGACTGGATAGCACGCAACAAAAGCTTTTCACTGTACCTCGGTACGTGTGACAATAAGCTGAACTAAATGGAGAGGAAAGGTTAAGAGGGATGTGGGCCAAATGTGCAAACGGGACTTGCTTAGATGGGACAACTCAGGCAGCTTCCATGCAGGGAGGAACGGCAGATCTGGTTTAAACCGAAGATAGACACAAAAAGCTGGAATAACTCAGTGGGTCAGACAGCATCTCTGGAGAGAAGGAATGGGTGACGTTTTGGGTCGAGGCCCTTCTTCAGACTCTGAAGAAGGGTCTCGACCCAAAACATCACCTATTCCTTTTCTCCAGAGATGTTGCCTGACTCGCTGAGTTACTCCAGCTTTTTGTGTCTATCTTCAGCCTGTTCCTAGGCCTCTAAAACCACTTAGGTGGCAATTTATACATAGGTTTACTTTCTCTTGCTGTAGCGTCCAAATCTCTGAACGACACAAGGTCTGTTTTCGTGAACAATAGGAAGCCTCACCAGCTAGCGGCTTGGAGAAAGTCATAGAGTCATAGTGTGTGGAAACAGGCACTTCAGCCCAACTGAAGTCCACAACAACTAAACATGTCCCATCTACACTAGTCCCACCTACCTGTCCTATCCATGTACCTGTCTACCTGTTACTTAAATGTTGGGATAGTCCCTGCATCAGCTACCTCTTCTGGCAGCTTGTTCCAAACACCCACCACCCTTTGTGTAAAAAGGTTACCCCTCAGATTCCTATTTAAATCTTTTCCCCTTCACCTTAAACCTATGTCCTCTGGTCCTCGACTTATCTACTCTGGGCAAGTGACTCTGTGCATCTACCCGATCTATTCCTCTCATGAATTTATATACCTCTATAAGATCACCCCTCATCCTCCTGCGCTCCAAGGAAGAGTCCCAGCCTACTCAACCTCTCCCTATAGCTCAGACCCTCTAGTCCTGGCAACATCCTCGTAAATCTTCTCTGTACCTTTTCCAGCTTGACAACATCTTTCCTATAACATGGTGCCCAAAACTGAACACAATACTCTAAATGTGGCCTTACCAATACCTTGTATAACTGCAACATGACCTCCCAACTTCAATATACTCAATATTCTGACTGATGAAATAGTGAAAGGCATGGATCGGGTGGATGTGGAGAGGATGTTTCCACTAGTGGGAGAGTCTCGAACCAGAGGCCACAGCCTCAGAATAAAAGGATGTACATTTAGAAAAGAGATGAGGGGGAATTTATTTAGTCAAGTGGATGGTGAATCTGTGGAATTCATTACCACAGAAGGCCTTAGTGACCAAGTCAAAGGATAGTTTTATGATGGAGAATGATAGGTTCTTGATTAGTACGGGTGTCAGGGGTTATGGGGAGAAGGCAGGAGAATGGGGTTAGGAGGGGGAGATAGATCAACCATGATTGAATGGCGGAGTAGACTTGATGAGCCGATTGGCCTAGTTCTGTTCCTACAACTTGTGAGCGTATGATGAAAGGCCAGGGTCTTTTTGACCACCTTATCCACCTGTTTGTGTCAAGACTTGTCCATGTAATCCGGACCAACTCCCCAGAGCAGAACTGGGAGGGAGGGATTTCTTAATTATTGACGGGGTTGGCTTTTGGACGAGACTTTTAAATTGGTAATAAAAAGGTCCCGAGGTAGTAAAAGGAAAGGAAAATAGTCCTCCCAGAGTCTTGGCCAACCAGCCACTCGGTTAGCATTGCCAACAGCTTCATTCATCTCATTTGCTGCTTCCAGAATTTCGCTGTGGGCAAAATTGTTATCATATTTCCAAGCATAAGAGTGATTAAACTTCAAAAAAAAAAAGTAATTTATCGGATGTGAAACGCATTCGGACATCCCGAGGATATGAAAGGTGATGCATAAATTAAAGTTCTCTTTATTGCCAGCAAAGAACAGCGTGGTGAAAGAAAGAAAATGTGCAGAAGAAAGGGGTTCAAGTGGAAGTCCATGTCAAATATATTCACAGGAATAAATGTTTTGTGAGAAAACGTGCAGGAAGGAACTGCAGATGCTGGTTTAAACCGGAGATAGACAAAAAACGCCGGAGTAACTCAGCGGGTCAGGCAGCGTCTCTGGAGAGAAGGAATGGGTGACGTTTCGGGTCTGGACCCTTCTTCAGACTGAGAGTCAGGGGAGAGAGGGGGGACATAGAGATATTGAATTGAATTGAACACGTTTATTGGCCAAGTATGTACACATACAAGGAATGTGCCTTGGTATGGAAGGTTAAGGTGTGAAAACGGCAGATCAAATCAGAAGCTGATAAGGTAATGTAGAATGGTTTTTGTGTAGGATCGAACTGCAGATGCTGGTTTACATCGAATGCTGGAGTAACTCAGTGGGACAGGCAGCATCTCTGGAGAGGAGTAGGCCCTGACTCACAGTCTGAAGAAATGTCTCGACCCGAAACATCACCTATTCCTTTTGGCCAGCTGAGTTACTCCAGCTTTTTGTGTCTACGAATGTTTGGTGATATTTGCGCACCAATAATGTGCCGAAATGTTCATCTCAGGACATCGGGCATTGTAATTTAAAGGAAGGAAGCATCAGGGCAAAGTAACACAGAATATCATTAATTAGTGTGCGTTAAACTGGCAGAACATGAAACGTTATCCACTGTAGAACACAAAGTGCTGGAGGAACTCTATGGGTTAGGCAGCATCTCCGAAGGACATGGATAGACCGTGTCTCAGGTCGGGAACCTTCTTCAGACTGATCAGGTGGATTTGGTTCTACACTCCTGCGGTTTCTTGTGTCTATTTCTGAGCTTTATCCACGTTTAGTTTAGATTAGTTTAGTTTAATTTAGTTTAATGATACAGTGCGGAAGCAGGCTCTTTGGCCCAATGAGTCCACCTCGACCAGCGATCCCCGCACACTATAACTATCTTGCACACACTCGGAACAATTTATTATTTTACCAAAGCCAATCAACCTACAAACCTCTATGTCCTTGGAGTGTGGGTGGAAACCGGAGCACCTGGAGAAAACCCACGCAGGTCACGGGGAGAACGTACAAACAGCAGCCAGGTTGCAGCGAACAGGTTGTTGGCCAGGATGCGAGCGGGCAAGATCATCCCTGACCCCTCTCACCCTGGACACAAACTCTTTGAAGCACCTCCCTCTGGAAGGCGACTCCGGACTGTCAAAGCAGCCACAGCCAGACATAAAAACAGCTTTATCCCACGAGTAGTAGCTCTACTCCATAACCAAAAGTCTGTAGTCTCTTTTTGCTCTGGTTTATTTCACTCACATGTTTAAACCGTAATGTTGTATTCGTAATGTTTAATGCTTTATTCTTAATTGTTTACTGTATGTTCGTGTTGTTACTTGCGAGCGGAGCACCAAGGCACATTCCTTGTATGTGTACATACTTGGCCAATAAACTTATTCATTCATTCATTCATTCATAGTCAGGATCGAACCCAGATCTCTGGCTCTGTAAAGCATATGCGCCAACGTGCCGTGTTGTTTGACAGCTTAACATAAAAAACATATTTTGCTCTGAAGGCTATCAAAAACCCCAAGAAACAATTCCTAGCAATTCCCAATCTGAGTTACCCTGTTCATCTGAGATTGTGGCACCTTCTACTCATTATTGTGTGTCTGTCCACAATGCTTTCAGAACTGCACACATGTAGAAGTACAATGGTCACACAAGGAACTGCAGGTGCTGGAAACCTTGAGCAAAACACAAAGTGCTGGAGGAACTCAGCAGGTCAGTGGAGGCACATGGACAGGCAACGTTTCAGGTCGGGACTCATGGTCAGACTGATGGAGTGGAGGGGGTGGGGGGGAGCTTGGACAGAGAAGGAATACGAGTTTGGTGGAAACTAAAACCTGGATTTTCACTCTGTAAATACTGCAAGAACTCTAGTAGATGAATGCTGTAAAATTGGAGCAAAATTTGAAACCTCGTTTACTTTGAAGGAAGACCAAACTTAAGAGCTTAAAAATCCATGTTCTCCAGAGATGCTGCCCGATTTGCCGAGTTACTTCAGCACATTGCATATTTTTGTGAACTTAAGAAGTTACCTCTCCTGGTATTGCACCAGAAATAACCCAGTCTTACAGAATAAATGCTACTTGTACGTATTCTATGAATTAGATTTTCTCCTTAAGTGAACCATCCCAATACTCATCTCCATAGATGTTCAATGGTTCAAAGCTACTTAATTGTCACATGTACTGGTACAGTGAAATTCATTTTTGCATACAGTTCCCTACAAGTAAGACTATGCATAAGCACATCTTCGATACAGCACGTGTATAGAACAAGAGTCTCCAGATTTTGTGCCATTTTCTCACGTCCCAGCTCGCTCGGTCGAGGCACTGTCTGCCTGTCTGCGTATCGGGCCTTTGATCCAACTCTGACACCTTCCTCTCTGGTCCTCGGAGCGGGCAGAGGCCGGGCTCGTGGCTTCCCTTTCTGAACGGGTCCACAGTTCTACGCCTGTTGCCAGGTGCGGCAGCCACTTGCCGGGTAAAGCCAAAGGCACCGTCCTGTAATGTGCGGGAGGTAACCACATTCCTACATTACAGCGATTTCACAGATGGGAAAACCGGCTCTTTGGGGGATGTTCGGTCACGTCATCAGTTGACGCAGGTTCTAATTCAAGTCTCCAGTTTGCAGTCTCCATAGATTATAAATGTCAAAATTTAGCTTTCCAAATGAAGATTTCTAACCTGGTTTTAGATTGACCCGAAATAGCAATAACGTTCATTTAGGAGTCAAACGAGCTTTTGAATATCAGTTGTCCAGGTACAATTGAAAACTAGACACAAAGTGCTGGAGTAACTCCGCGGGTCAGGCAGCATCTCTGCAGGTAATGAATGGGCAGGCTATATTTTGGGTTGGCACCCTTCTTCAGGGTTCTGACCCAAAACGCCACTTGTCCATTCCTCAAAAGATGCTGCCTGACCTGGTGAGTTTTGTGTTTTGCTCAATTTCCCAGCATCTGCAACCTCTTTTGTCTCCAATTGAAACCGATGTCCCAGCCACTAAATAACTAACATCCTTCACAACAAGAATCTTGTTTTTAAATGAAAGAATTCCTTGCGGTCAGGGCTAAGTTCAAAGTGAGGGGGAAAAAAGGCAAAGGTTGCTGGAGTAACTCAGCAGGTCAGGCAGCATCTCTGGAGAACACAGATAAGTGAGGTTTCGGGTAGGGACTCTTTTTCAGACACAAATTGAAACCTTCAGAGATACTCCAGCACTTTGCAGTTCCTTGTGCCTTCATAGTAAGGGATTCAGTTTGACCGGTTGGCAGGGTAGACTAGATAGATTGTGTAGGAAGGAACTTCAGATGCTGGTTTACAACGAAGACAGACACAAAATGCCGGAGTAACTCAGCGGGTCAGGCAGCATCTCTGGAGAGAAGGAATGGGTGGCGTTTCGAGTCGAGACCCTTTCTTAGACAGATTTGTTTTGCATATCACACAGCATCCAAAGTGTCAAGTCGACAAGATGCAGTCAAGGACTTGCTGCAGTATTTTCTTCTGTGGAACCCATCCTCGGACTGACCTCTGAAGAAGGGTTCCGACCCGAAACGTTTTGTGCCTATCTGAGACCAGATAGATCATTGGTCTTCAAGCCCAATGTTATCAGATCATTGTGTTCAATCCACATTCAATCGGCAAAATTAATTGGCAGCGACTTTGTGGCATCTGGTAACATTAGGTTGGAATCTCAGATCTGGCACGACAAAGGAAAATAATTGGGGGGAGGGGGAGGAAGAATGAGGACAAAGAATATGATTCCCCGGCAACAGAATAACCCCTGGCTCCCAGGCAAATTTAAAGAACTTTCAGAGGTGGATTAATTTCTGGTCCACTTGCAGCATCGCTGTTAGCACAATTGTGTTTGCCAGCATCAATTGATTTGTGATTTACATATAAATTAGACAATTACTACACAAGACCGTATTTAGCATATAAAATTAATTTACAACTATAACTGTTCGTAAATCTCCGCCACACATTCAAATGACACTCCGGGAAAGGGCAGGAGAACGGAAAACTTGAGGGACACAAATGATTATTCGGTAATTTCTGATCGTGAAGGAATGATTTTTTTGAAAAAAATAAATAAAAAATGAAAATATTAATACCATCTACAAATAAAGCAAATCAATACTTGATAAGAGATTTCAACCCAATGAAGCAACTGGGGCCACGAATAATGCACATCAAGATGGATTACGGCATTTGCGGTTGTCTTTTCTGCTGCTTGCTGTAGCTACACTTTTTTTCTCGCAAGGTGCACCATGCAGAAACAGAAACTCATCAATCCTGCAAGTTTAACCTTGTCACAGTTGAAATTCACCGGGGTAAGGGTACATTTTAATACTTTCATCTCCCTTAAGGCTATGCAAAATGAAGCATGATTCTTTGATTTTTCGTATTAAAAGTAGATTTGAGCCACTGATTTGTAACAGGTTTCCTCCCCCCTTCCCCCCCCCCCCCCCCCCCCCACCCCACCTTCCCAGCATTTTCTTAGAATATCATTATCCAAGGTAGGTGCAGCAAGGTATTTCACGGTTGGTACGGATTCATATGAAGCAGTACGCGTTATTATCCTGATGGTGTATTTGTGAAATTTGGTAGCTTGTGCAAGAAGTTCAAAAACTTAATATGGACGAGTGTAGTGGTGTGGAATAAATGCTAACATGTGCTTTCTGATCGAGTAATGTCAGGCAGGAAAGTGATGTGCAGCAAATGCAATGAGAGAGGTAGAAATCGCAGAGAAAGGCAGGGTGGCGCAGCTGGTAGTACTGCTGCCTCGCTGCGCCAGAGACCCGGTTTCGGTCCTGACCCCTCGTGTGCTGTCTGTGCGGAGTTTGCATGTTCTCCGGGAACCCGCCTGAAGGCTCGTCGGTCGGTCAGCGTAACCAGGAGGGAGCCGCTGGAGACGTGGAATGCCAGGAGCGAGGGCCGGTAGGAGGGTGAACCGGGGTAATGCCTCCGGCACCTGCAGGAGACGCCCCCTGGGACACAAAGATGGCCGGCCGAGGAGAGGAGAGGAGAGGAGAGAGACGTCAGTTCGCGGGAACTGCTCCAGTAGACCGAGGGTGCAGGCCAACTGGACTTTGGAAATGAAGCTAAAACATGGCGGTTATAAAAACATTTGGCTGTAAAAATATTTTTAGACACCATTTGCAATCATGTCGAGTTACAGGGATAGGTAATGCACAGATTTTGTTCTCCAGTTATTAGAACATGGATGTGTACAGCAATACCCTCTAATCCAGGCAGCATTCTGGTAAACCTCTAGCCTCCACATCCATCCTATAATGGGGAAAGCAGACCTGACCACAATACTCCAAATGCAGCCTAATCTTAGTTCCACAGAACTGAACCACGACACCCTGCCACTTATACTGTACTCAATGCCCCGACCGATGATGGCAAGCATACGATATGCATTGTTTACCATTCATTAGCTTCGTTTAGTTTAGAGATACAGCGTGGAAGCCAGCCCTTCAGCCCACCAAGTCCGCACCGACCAACGACCACCCATACACTAGCTCTGTCCTACACGCAAGGGACAATTTATACAAGACCCGCACGTCTTTGGAATGTGGGAGGAAACCGGAGCACCCGGAGAAATCCCACGCAGGTCACGGGGAGAACGTACAAACTCCGTACAAACAGCACCCATAGTCAGGATGGAACTCAGCTCTAGAACGGAGATGAGAAAAATGTTTTTCAGTCAGAGAGTTGAAAATCTGTGGAATTCTCTGCCTCAGAAGGAAGTGGAGGCCAATTCTCTGAATGCATTCAAGAAAGAGCTGGATAGAGCTCTTAAGGATAGCGGAGTCAGGGGGTATGGGGAGAAGGCAGGAACGGGGTACTGATTGAGAATGATCAGCCATGATCACATTGAATGGTGGTGCTGGCTCGAAGGGCCGATTGGGCTACTCCTACACCTATTGTCTATTGTCTCTGGTGCTGTAAAGCAGCAACTCTACCGCTGCATTGCCCTTGCATTTAATCTCTTCAATACATGCTACTATAAGGGAAAGCCAAGCCTTTTTGATACACCATACTCGAAATGTAATTCTGACACTGACTTTGGTTGTAACTATTCACATAAATATTCAAGGTGTAGCGCGGTAGAGTTGCTGCTTTACAGCGAATGCAGCGCCGGAGACACAGGTTCGATCCTGACTACGGGTGCTGCACTGTAAGGAGTTTGTACGTTCTCCCCGTGACCTGCGTGGGTTTTCTCCGAGATCTTCGGTTTCCTCCCACACTCCAAAGACGTACAGGTATGTAGGTTAATTGGCTGGGTAAACGTAAAAATTGTCCCTAGTGGGTGTAGGATAGTGTTAATGTACGGGGATCACTGGGCGGCACGGACTTGGAGGGCCGAAAAGGCCTGTTTCCGGCTGTAGATATATGATGATGATGATGATAACTATTCAGAATGTGGCCACCAGATGGCAGCATCTAATGGCCGCTCCATCAACTAAAACAACACTGAACACCGCACAAGTCAAAGTACATAATGAAATGATCCTGACAATTTAGGGAAACTTCAATTGTCATGTGGACTTTTAACCAGGTACTAAATAACAGCACACTGTATCCAGTGTACAGTACCCTCATGCTCTCCATAGAGTCACAGCATCACGCAGCATGGAAACAGGCCCTTCGGCCCAAATTGCCCATGCTGGCCAACATACACTGGTCCCACCTGCCCGCATTTGGCCCATGTCCCTCTGAACCTTTCTTATCCATGTACCCGTCCCAATGCCTTTTAAATGTTAACATTTTAAGCGAGGTTTTAACAACAGTCACTCACAAGTTGCAGACCATCTCCAGATTTAGACACAAAATGCGAGAGTAACTCAGCGGGCCAGACAGCATCCCCTGGAGAACATGGATTGGTGATGTTTTGGGTCGGGACCCTTCTTCAGACTATCTTGTTTTGTAAACCAGAGTCTCCAGTTCCTTGATTCTGCAGATCTCCAAAATCAATTGAGCGACCACCAGGTTTTGTAAGCCCGATACAGAAGATAATGGAGGGGATTTGTTCATCTTTGTTCAGTGTTCATCTGTTCACTGAAAGGACATTGGAAATTAGCTGGGAGCAGGGACTGTGGCAGGTCATTTCATAAGTGATAGGAGCAGAATTAGGCCATTCGGCCCATCAAGTCTACTCCGCCATTCAATCATGGCTGATCTATCTCTCCCTCCTAACCCCATTCTCCTGCCTTTTTTCCCCATAACCTCTAACACCCGTATTAATCAAGAATCTATCTATCTCTGCCTTAAATACATCCACTGACTTGGCTGCCACAGCCTTCGGTGGCAAAGAATTCCACAGATTCAGCACCCTCTGACTGAAGAAATTCCTCCTCATCTCCTTCCTAAAAGAACGTCCTTTAATTCTGAGGCTGTGACCTCTAGTCATACGACACTCCCACTAGTGGAACCATCCTCTCCACATCCACTAAGCCTTTCACTATTCTGTACGTTTCGATGAGGCAGGCTTTTATCCACCTGATTGCATTGATAAAAGTACAAGCATAGACCAAAAGATTTCTTTGAGTAAGCAGAGATCAAAATGGATACCTATTGAGGAGAACTATAAAGAGGTACACGTTGCCAAACCTACAGCATTATAGGATCAATCAAAAGGTACAAAAGCCAGGAAGAGACACAAGGAAATGCAGATGCTGGAACAAGGACTATTGTGTCAAGTTAGAAATGAACAGTCTTGAGCAAAAAAACAAAGTGCTGGAGGAACTCAGTGAGTCAGGCTGCATCTGTGGAAGGGAAAGGACAGGCAACAATTTGGGTCGATCTCCTTTCAGAAGAAGGATCCCAGCCTAATTCCATTTCCATCCGCAGATGCTGCCTGAGCCACCGAGTTCCTCCAGCAGATTGTCTTATGCTCAAGATTCCATCAGTCTGGTATCGCCAATGAACAACCTTGACTGATTTACTCTACCAAACCGAGGAGATACAATCCAAATTCAACCTCACTAATGTCACAAAAGGCACGACCAGGTAATGTCACAGAGATGGCGCGGAATTGAACGGAAATCCTTTCACATCCACACCCTGCCATGTACAAGTTGGTGCAGAGCATGGAGTGGTACTGCAAAGGGTAAAGGAAAAACAACCTCCCTTCCATTGACTCAATTTATACCTAGCGCTGCCTCAGCAAGGCAAGGCCAGCAGCTTACTCAAAGACCAGTCTCACCCTGGCAACTTCCCCTTCTCCACTCCTCCATCAGGCAAAAGGCATAGTGTGAAAAAACACACACCTCCAGATTCAGGGAGTTTCTTCCCAGCTGTTATCAGGCAACTGAACCATCCTATCAACGACTGGAGAGAAGTCCTGAACTACTATCTACCTCATTGGAGACCCTTGGACTACCTTTGATCGGACTTCACTGGCTTTACCTTGCACTAAACGTTTTCACGTTATTCCCTTTTCTCATGTATCTGTGCACTGTGGACGGCTCGATTGTAAACATGTATTGTCTTTCCACTGACTGGTTAGCACGCAACAAAAGCTTTTCACTGTACCTCGGTACACGTGACAATAAACGAAATTACTTTTTAAAACTTGGAACCTGGGATAAGGCCAAGAAGTATGCTAATAAATTACGCCTTGCATAGCAATGGGATGCATGGGGGAATGTCTTTGGCATATATTCTTTGCACACAGTGTGATGGTAGTCCAGGGACCCAGCAAGCTGAGTATCTGAGAAACACGCACTTTATCAATGGTTTTCTTGCTCTTTTATTTCTAACAGATACATAAATAATTCATAAACCTAAGCTACGCAGTACAATTGAAATCGAGCTTTGGAAACTACAATGCCAGATTTAACAAAAACAGTGTACTTTTGATCATTACTTCAAAACAGCTATCACCAATTGTGATGTCTTAACAATGTGGGATGGATGGACCTAGATGCTGTTTTGGAAGATCATTATTAAACCAAATAGAAATCAAATAATATTCCAGAAATACTTACGAAGAAAAACACTTTGATTTAAGCTAAATGCACACTATTGCTTCCAAGCAATGATAAAACGATTACCTTGGGCAAAGCCGATATGGCCACCAAATACTCGTGACAACTCACGTCTATGAGAATTTAATAACTTCTGTATCATGCTACACAAATTAATTTCTTATGGTAGATATTCTAAATAATTATTTTACGAAACAGGTGTCACAGTTTAAGGATAAAGGGGAAGTCTTTTAGGACCGAGATGAGGAAACATTTCTTCACACAGAGAGTGGTGAGTCTGTGGAATTCTCTGCCACAGAAGGTAGTTGAGCCCAGTTCATTGGCTATATTTAAGAGGGAGTTAGATGTGGCCCTTGTGGCTAAAGGGGTCAGGGGGTATGGAGAGAAGGCAGGTACGGGATACTGAGTTGGATGATCTGCCATGATCATATTGAATGGCGGTGCAGGCTCGAAGGGTCGAATGGCCTACTCCTGCACCTATTTTCTATGTTTCTATGAAACAATATTTACACACAAAACTGTTCTTTGGTGATATATCTGATGTCTGCAATTTAAAAAAAACTTAATGGATAATTTAAATATTCCAAGGAATATTCAGTCTGAAGAAGGGTCTCGACACGAAACGTCGCCCATTCCTTCTCTCCTGAGATGCTGCCTGACCTGCTGAGTTACTCCAGCATTTTGTGAATAAATACCAAGGAATCAAATGATCACTGCGATTTCCAAAGATATGTTGAGGAATTGGGAAATAATGAAACAAGCCCCTTTATCTTTTAAGTTTAGACTTTAGAGATACAGCGCGGAAACAGGCCCTTTGGCACAGCGATCATCTTACACACACTCAGGACAATTTACAATCTTTACCGAAGCCAATCAACCTACGAACCTGTATGTCTTTGGAGTGTGGGAGGAAACCGGAGCACCCGGAGAAAACCCACCCGGTCACAGGAAGATCGTACAAGTGCATTGATTTTTATTTCTTTGCAGGGCTGGAGCACATACAAACGATCATGAAGTTAAAAGATCACTAAAAGGAAGAAAAATCTATCATGGTTGGGAAAGGTTTAGAGGGATATGAACCTAACGTGGGTAGTGAGACTAGTGTAGATGGGGCATCTTAGTCGCATGGGTGTTGGGCCGAAGGGCCTGATTCTGTGCTGTTGACCATATAAAAATACCTACCTTTTTAAACATTTATTATAACTAAAACAAAATAACCAAACATGCGCTAATATTTAAGAGAAGGCATTTTTTGATGTATAAATTCACAAGTGACAGGAGCAGAGATGGGCCATTCGGCCCATCAAGTCTACTCCACCATTCAATCATGGCTGATCTATCTCTCCCTCCTAACCCCATTCTCCTGCCTTCTCCCCACAACCCCAGACACCCGTACTAATCAAGATACCTTTTCAATTTATTATAGAAACTCTCTATTTTAATTTTTAAAAGTACTGCTGTGTGCTTCTGCAAGAGCAAACGGAGTAATCAGTAAATCGGAGCAAAGATAATTTAATGCAGAAAATAAGGCATTACAAGCTATTACGGCATGCACAGATTGGGCACTTCCCCACAGCAAAAAGAGGGATGCTAGGAATCGTAAACTCCCATCCTGTACATCCTCTATTAGCTGGTTACACTACACCGAGCAGAAGGGGGCAATGCATGAACAGCTTGAACAAGATCAACAGCAGTTAAGTCTGGATACAAAACGCAGCGTTTAGCATATGGTTGTTCTTCAAAACTGCCAGTCTGGCTACTCCAGCCTAGCGGTACGAATATTGATTTCTCCAACTTCTAGGAACCCTCTCCCTCCGTCCCTTCCCTATCCCAGTCGTTGCACTAGTTTCACTGTCGATCCGCTGAGTTTCACTGTTTGTATTACTCCTTATCACCCTCCCCACAGCCAACAACAGACCATTGTGGGCTCCACCTTCCCTTGATCATCGTTGCCGTCTTTGTGTCTTTTTGCATATCTTTCATTAATTGGTTCCATGTACCTTTTCATATCTCTCGGTTCCCCTCTCCCCTGACTCTCAGTCTGACGAAGGGTCTCGACCAGAAACGTCACCCATTCCTTCTCTCCATAGATGCTGCCTGACCCGCTGAGTTACTCCAGCACTCTGTGAAACGTCACCTATCCATGTTCTCCAGAGATGCTGCCTGACCCGCTGAGTTACTCCAGCACTCTGTGAAACGTCACCTATCCATGTTCTCCAGAGATGTTGCCTGACCCGCTGAGTTACTCCAGCATTTTGTGTCTGCTCTGTTGGGATTCTACCCACCATCCCATTTCACTGATTACCAAGTCATAGAGTGACATACAGCTCAGAGGCAGCCCTGCGGTCCACTCTAAACTTTTCCTGTGCATGTACAGGTCCACCACCGATTTTCCGGCACCCTTGATTCCAGAACCTTGAGGGATTATCCGTTTTTTCCGGAAAGACAGAGGTCACGGCCTCCGGGAGAAGTCGAACGTTACCGGAACATTCCGCCTGGGCCGCCGAGATACCGGCCCGCAAAGTTGGCCGCAGAAGTCGGCTATGGGAATGGATCTGCCGGCTCCGGCCGGGCCAGAGTTCCAGAGCCCCAGCCGCAGGGGGCAAACTTGTCCTGCCGGTCTGGGTACAGAACGGTCTTTTCATAAACTAGGACCTCCACCCCATTGCAGACATTGGAGTTCGTCATAGAGTCTTATAGTACGGAAACAGGCCCTTCGGCCCCACTTGCATCAGCAGAATGACTAAGCACTTCATGCATTGTTTCGGTGGACCTTGTGGAATAAGCTGCCAGAGAAAGTAGCTGAGGCAGACACAAAATGCCGGTGTAACTCAGCGGGTCAGGCAGCATCTCTGGACAGAAGGAATGGGTGACGTTTCGTGTGTCGAGAGCCTTCTTCAGACTCTCTTCTTCAGAAGGGTCTCGACCCGAAACGTCACCCATTCCTTCTCTCCAGAGATGCTGCCTAACCCACTGAGTTACTCCAACATTTTGTGACTACCTTCCATTTAAACCAGCATCTGCAGTTCTTTCCTCCACAGAATAAATAGCTTAGCCTTTCACAGCACAGTGGATCACTTGGTTTACATCACCACACCATCTTTTCGAAGGTGTCGTCATGTTAGTCTCATTCCACTGCCTTTTTCCATGTTGCAGTCATCTTTCATCCTTCAAAGATTCATCCAATCCTGTTTTGGATGTTTAGATCAATTCTGCCACTAATACCATTTCAGACATTGCATTCCAGGTCATAATGACTTAGAGCAAAAATAATTCTCATCTCACCTCTTGCACTTATATCAATTATCTGTGTGGGACTGTGTTCTCTTCAGCCAGAGAAAAGTTCCTTCTTATTTATTCGAACAAAACCTCTTATTATATCAAACGCATCTGTCAGAACTCCCAACAGTATTTGTGTTCCAGTTCTCTCTCGTCTCCCCATGTAATTGAAGTCTCTTGTCCCCTGTATCATCCTAGTAAATCTCTTCTACACCCTCGGCAAAGCCTTGACATTCTTCCTAAAGAGAACTGATCTAACGAGTAGCTATAAATGTCAAATCTGGTTTATTAAAAGTAACAATTACCTAGCAGCAGAAAAATCAATGTAGAAGGGTTCACTTAACTGAGATATTAAAAGAAAATAACAAAAAGTCTTGAATTTAAGTGTAGATCGGGATACCCTTCCCTTGATGGCATTCGACTGGGATGAGTACTTATAACAAAGGCTTGTACAAGGTTTTATCCGACGGAGAAGGGTCTCGACTCAAAACTTCACCCATTGTTTTTCTCCAGAGATGCTGCCTGACCCCAGAGTTACTCCAGTACTTTGAGTCTTTCATCCAACAAAATCTTCTGAGTGCTCAACTCCATTTCAATGTTCTCTCTAAATCTGCGGAGCTGGGAACATGCTGTACGAGACACGAGGATCGTGTCCTGAACATTGCCTATCCATTCCCTCAGATGCTCTTCGATACGCTGAGTTTCTCCAGCATTTATTAATTGCAGATCTCTGAAGATCTATCCTGGACCCAGCACATTGATGCAACCTTACAGATCACCAATGCATCTCCTATCCTCAGATGATTGAGGGGACTTGATATGTCGATGAATACTTCCTTGAACTTCTAGGGGTGTACGGTGGGGAGCATGTTGACTGGTTGTATCACGGCCTGGTTTGGCAACTCGAACGCCAGGAGTTTCAGTGTCAGTTTAGTTCGTTGTCACGTGGTACAGTGAAAAGCTTTTGTTGCGCGCGGACCAGTCAGCAGATAGACAATACACGATGACAATCGAGCCATTACACCAGCAGAGGGTAATGGACAGATGGCATTTTGGGCCAGGAACCCAGACCGAAGAAGGCTACTGACCCAATACTTCATCTGTCCATTTCTCCACAGATGTTGACTGACCTGCTGTGTTTATAAGACGTAGGAGCAGAATTAGGCCATTCGGCCCATCGAGACTGCTCCGCCATTTGATCAAGGCTATCTTATTTTTTTCCTCGCAGTGCCTCCAGCGCTATGTTTTTTAAACCAGATGAAGAACATACATATGGACACTGCCCATGTGAAAATACACGTGCAAAAGACTTGAAAAACTGGTGTATCAAAGAACTGCAGATGTTGGTTCAAACCAAAGATAGACACAAAAAGCTGGAGTGACTCAGGAGGTCAGGCAGCATTTCTGGAGAAAAAGAATAGGTGGTGTTTTTCAGGTTGAGACTCTTCTTCAGACTGAGAATCAGGGGAAAGGGAAACGAGAGATATAGAAGGTATAACAAATGAATGAAAGATATGCAAAAAGCAACATTGATCAAGGGAAGGTGGAGCCCACAATGGTCCATTGTTGTCTGCGGGGTAGGTGACAACAAGTTATACCGACGGTGAAACTCAACAGGACGACAGTGAAACTAGTACAACAACTAGGATGGAGGAGGGATGGAGAGAGAGGGGATGCAAGGGTTACATGAAGTTAGAGAAATCAATATTCATACGGCTGGATTGTAAACTGCTCCAGTGAAATATGAGGTGCTGTTCCTCCAATTTGAGTTTGGCCTCACTCTGACAATGCTGCCTGAACCACTGAGTTATTCCAGCTTTTTGTGTCTATCTTGATTTGAAAAACTGGAAGTGTTTTCAGAAAAAAAAGGAACGCAAAGTGCGGATTGGTAGAAATGCTTAATAATTACAAGAATTTGGACAATATCCCAGAAGCAGATTGTTTCCACTGCTCATGCGGTCTGGAAATGATTGGTGGCTTTGAACAATCTGTTTCTGTGTCGTGAATTCAATGTAATTTTAAGTAATAGCAGCAAACAGTTGGCCAATCTCAGAATCATGTATCTGTAGAGTATGGCATTAGGCCCACAGCTAGGGTCTGGGTAAACAGTTAACATACATCTATCTGCCAAGGATGGCTGTTTGGACCAGGATATTCCTCGTAGCCAAACACATTTTACCAAGCCAATTAGCCTAAAAAACATAAACATCTTTGGAGTGTGGGAAAGCCCACGCAAGTCACGAGGTGAACGTACAGACTCTGTACAGAGTGCACCATAGTTAGGATCGAACCCAGGCCTCAGTCTGAAGAAGGGTCTCGACCCGAAACGTCACCCATTCCTTCTCTCCTGAGATGCTGCCTAACCTGCTGAGTTACTCCAGCATTTTGTGAATACCTCCGATTTGTATTAGCAACTGCACTTATTTTCTTATAGAACCCAGGTCTCTGGTGCTTTAAGGCTGTAAAAAAATCTTACAGTTTCGGTCACAACTTTGCGGTTTTACTTTACAGTTTATTTTAGAGATACAGAGCAGAAATAGGCCCTTCAGCCCACTGAGTCCTCGCCGATCAGCGATCACCCGCACACTAACATTATCTTGCACACTAAGGGCAATTTACAGAAGTTAATTAACCTACAAACATGTGCGTCTTTGGAGCATGGGAGGAAACCAGAGCTCCCAGATACAAATCACACAGACCTAGGGAGAACGTGCAAATTCCGTACAGACAGCACCCGTAGTCAGGATTGAACCAGCGTTTCTGGAGATACGAGGCAGCAACTCTACCATTCTACCTCCCTGAGGAGGGATTTTATGGAAACAACAACAGCAATAATAATAGCATTTATCACCATTAAGAAACCAACTAGAGATTTCCTCCAAAGTGTCGTTTAATATGGAAATTCACAAATTGCACTCAACTGGGCCATTTGGTGTGTTTACTGTCACCGTCAGGCATATGCAGTTCATTCCTACACAAATGAAAGTTTAACATATGTACAACATATGTAGTTTTACTCTAAAACAAAGATGATTTTGCATTTTGTTAGATGAGGTATGAGAAAGGTTTTAATGTTAGAATTACTGCTTACCAAACTGCTTCTAAAATGCAAATTTTACTTAATTTCTTTACGTGAAATTATCAAAATGAGATTTTTTAAAAATGTCTTAATTATGCGGCACGGTGGCGCAGCGGTAGAGTTGCTGCCTCACAGCGCTAGAGACCCGGGTTCCATCCTGACTACGGGTGCTGTCTGTACGGAGTTTGTACGATCTTACCGTGACCGCGTGGGTTTTCCGCGGGTGCTCTGGTTTACTCCCACACTCCAAAGACGTGCAGGTTTGTAGGTTAATTGGCTTCGGTAAAAAAATTGTAAAATTGCTGAGTTACTTTAGTTTAGTTTAGTCAACTCAAGCCAATAGGAATGACCATTAAATATGAAGTAAAGCCCCACAAAAGAATGGATTTTCCCCCTCAACCTGATATTTTTGGGAATAACTTTGGAATCGCCACTTTCCCAATTGTGTGAGCAACATATAGTTCAGATCACTTCCTAGAGTGGAGCTGTAAATTGTGAGCCATAAACTATGTGCATTTAGTAATTAAGCACATGGGCTAAACAAGGGGAGTTTGATGGGAAGATATTGGACTCAAGTTTAGTTTAGAGATATAGCGTGGAAACAGGCCCCTTCGGCCCACCGAGACCGCGCCGATCAGCGATCCCCGCACATTAACACTATCCTACACACACTAGGGACAATTTACAATTAAACCAAGCCAATTAACCTGCAAACCTGTACGACTTTGGTGTGTGGAGGAAACCAGAGATCCTGGAGAAAACCCTTGCAGGTCACGGGGAGAACGTACAAACTCCGTACAGACAAGCACCCGTAGTTGGGATCGAACCGGGGTCTCTGACGCCGTGAGGCAGCAACTCTACCGCTGCGCCACTGTTAGTGGTTGGTCAGGAAAAAATGCAATTCCACAATAACAAGATGAATCTATTTGAGCATATAGTTAATAACGAGGATATGGGAGTAGGATATGTTCATTATCAACATAGCCACTGCTCCCTGCATCCTAGATTACCTGAACAGTGGATCACTCCACTCATTGATTTAGAATTTATTTCTGACTGGAAACAGCTTTCATTTTTAGTAATCATCACTTGTGGAAAGCTCAAAGAAAAGATTAATCCAATTAGTTGCAATTAATGGTTGTCCAGTTGAATGCTGGCCAGGTCTGTATAATTTCAGCTGCTTTAGGCTGCAGTCTTTAGCAGATGAAATCTCCATATTTTTGGCAATTGACTTTAAAAATTCAATGCTGTTTTTTTCCTTTGGTATTCTTTGCCTTCTGCAGATTTTACTTACAAATCTTAAGGTGGTAAAAATCTTAGGACACGGTACTGAAGTGAAATGTCAAATTGTTTGTGGACTTGAATTGAAAGACAAAGGCCCTTCAGCCCACCGAGTCCATGCTGACCATCGATCACCCATTCACACTCACTAGTTCCATTGTAATCAAATGGAACTGCAGGTGCTGGTTTATACCAAAGATAAACACAAAATGCTAGAGTAACTCAGCATGTCAGGCAGCATCTCTTGAGAACATGGATAGGTGACATTCCGGGTCGGAAGCCTCGGGAGATGCTGCCTGACCCGCTGAGTTACTCCAGTATTTTGTGTCTATCACACTAGTTCTCTGTTATCCCCACTTTCACCCACACAGCAGGGGCGATTTTACAGAGTCCAGTTAGCCGACAAACCCACGCGTCTTGGGGATGTTGGAGGAAACCAGAACACCAGACGGTCACAGGAAGAACGTGCAAACTCTGTACAGACAGCACTCGAGGTCAGAATCGAACCCGGGTCTCTGGCACTCTTGAGGCAGCAGCTCTACCCACTGCGCCACTCTGCCAATTTACCAGAACATTTATTGAAGAATTATTTTCTCAATAGCTACTATTTTGCTTTAACACCAAAGAATGAAAAACAACGGCAAAATTAATTAAACCTGTACTCTTTGCACACTTAAATAGACACAAAGTGCTGGAGTAACTCAGCGGGTCAGGCAGCATCTATGGATAAAGGATGCTGTGACGTTTCCGGTAGGGTCTGAAGAAGGATCCTAACCTGAAATGTCGCCCATCCTTTTTTTTCTTTTTCCGCACCTGGAGTATTGTGTGCAGTTTTGGTCTCCTACTCTGAAGAAAGACGTTCTTGCCTTAGAGGGAGTACAGAGAAGGTTCGCCAAATTGATCCCTGGGATGGCGGGACTTTCATATGAAGAAAGACTGGATAGACTAGGCTTGTACTCGCTGGAATTTAGAAGACTGAAGGGGGATCTTATAGGAACATATAAAATTCTTAAGGGGTTGGAGAGGCTAGATGCGGGAAGATTGTTCCCGATGTTGGGGGAGTCCAGAACCAGGGGTCACAGCTTAAGGATAAGGGGGAATTCTTTTAGGACCGAGATGAGAAAAAAATTCTTCACACAGAGAATGGTGAGTCTGTGGAATTCTCTGCCACAGAAGGTAGTTGAGGCCAGTTCATTGGCTATATTTAAGAGGGAGTTAGATGTGGCCCTTGTGGCTAAAGGGATCAGAGGGTATGGAGAGAAGGCAGGTACAGGTTACTAAGCTGGATGGTGAGCCATGATCATATTGAATGGCGGTGCAGGCTCGAAGGGCCGAATGGCCTACTCCTGCACCTATTTTCTATGTTTCTATGTTTCTATGCTGCCTGACCCGCTGAGTTACTCCAGCACTTTGCGGCTACCTTTGGTGTAAACCAGCACCTGCAGGTCTGTGTCTACTCTTTGGTATAAACCAACCCCTGCAGTTCTGTGTCTACTCTTTGCGCATCAGTTCTGCTGACAAAATCAGGTTCAATCTCGTGAACCTGTTTTTGGAGCAAATCGCTGTTTCCTTTGACTGCGTTTTACATGCACACGCCGCTCTCAACTTAAAGGACAATTTCAAAGAGGTGACATTGAATGGCAGATGGCTTGGATAGAGTGGATGTGGAGAGGATGTTTCCACTAGTGGGAGAGTCTAGGACTAGAGGTCACAGCCTCAGAATTAAAGGACGTTCTTTTAGGAAGGAGATGAGGAGGAATGTCTATAGTCAGAGGGTGGTGAATCTGTGGGATTCTTTGCCACAGAAAGGCTGTGGAGGCCAAGTCAGTGGATATATTTAAGCCAGAGATAGGTAGATTCTTGATTGGTACGGGTGACAAGGGTTATGGAGAGAAGGCAGGAGAATGGGGTTAGGAGGGAGAGATAGATCAGCCGTGATTGAATGGCGGAGTACATTTGATGGTCCAAACGGCCTCATTCTACTCCTATCACTTATGATCTTATGACAAGTGAGATTCCCATCAAGGTTGAAACATGGCGACCAGACACGTCCCACTCTGACAGATAAACATATCTAGCGTCAAAGCCCAGAGGGAGCAGCGGATAAAATCAGGAAAAAGATTCTTCTGACACTCCCACTCCCCATAAACCTTATCCTATTTGTGAATATGTTTCATGTTCAGTTCTGTAGATCACAAAATAATTTAACGTTAATTTTAAAATAGTGGCCAATTGTCTTCATCTTAATACTTATTTCATTGGCATGTCTACACTAGATGTTAAAAATCAATAAACCTCATTTATTTCAGCACATGATTCAGCTATAGTGTTACGAGGAATTAATGTGCAGAAATCTTTACTGATTCCATACGAGTAATCATTTTTGGTGTGATAGAGATTGATTGGCAATCATTAACGTTTATCAATGTGTTAAAAATGGTAGGTATTCTCAGAATTACTAGTGCTCCTAACATTTAGAAACAAGGAACTGCAGATGCTGGTTTACCAAAAAAAAGACACAAAGTGCTGGAGTAACTCAGCAGGTCAGGCAGCATCTCTGGAGAACGCGGATACATGGATAGGCGATGTTTCAGGTCAGGTCCCTTCTTCAGATTGATGGGGGGGGGGGAGAAAGCTGGAAGGGAGGAGTGGCAGGCCAAAGCCTGGCTGATGAAAGACACAAAAAGCTGGAGTAACTCAGCGGGACAGGCAGCATCTCTGGAGAGAAGGAATGGGCGACGTTTCGGATGGAGACCCTTCTTCAGACTAGTCAGGGGAAAGGGAAACATGAGATATAGACGGCGATGTAGAGAGATAAAGAACAATGAATGAAAGATGTGTGAAAAAGTAACAAAATATGAGATGCTGTTCCTCCAATTTGCATTTAGCCTCACTCTGACAATGGAGGAGACCTAGGACAGAAAGGTCTGTGTGGGAATGGGAAGGAGGATTAAAGTGTTTCGCAACCGGGAGATCAGGTAGGTCCAGGCAGACTGAGCGAAGATGTTCAGCGAAACGATCGGCCAGTCTACGTTTTGGTCTCGCCGATGTACAGGAGTCCATATCTCGAACAACAGATACAGTCGATGAGTTTGTGGTGGTGCAAGTGCACCTTGTCGCCTGGTCGATGCTTTTTCTCGCTGATGTACAGGAGGCCACATCAGGGACACCGGATGCGGTAGATGATGGTTAGAGGATGTGCAAGTGAACCCATCTTATAGCATTGGGTTGTAAGCTACCCAAGCAGAATATGAGGTACTCCAGCACTTTTCTATACCATTTACTCCATAAATAAAAGATACCACCACTAGCCTAGCCATGGAGACACACAGAAGATTATTAAGGGGTTGGACACGTTAGAGGCAGGAAACATGTTCCCAATGTTGGGGGAGTCCAGAACAAGGGGCCACAGTTTAAGAATAAGGGGTAGGCCATTTAGAACTGAGATGAGGAAAAACTTTTTCAGTCAGAGAGTTGTGAATCTGTGGAATTCTCTGCCTCAGAAGGCAGTGGAGGCCAATTCTCTGAATGCATTCAAGAGAGAGCTGGATAGAGCTCTTAAGGATAGCGGAGTCAGGGGGTACGGGGAGAAGGCAGGAACGGGGTACTGATTGAGAATGATCAGCCATGATCACATTGAATGGCGGTGCTGGCTCGAAGGGCCGAATGGCCTCCTCCTGCACCTATTGTCTATTGTCTATGGAACCACAGATGCTGGAATCCTGACCTAAAGACAAATTGCTGGAGTAACTCAGCAGGTCAGTGCATCTCCAGAGGGAATGGAGAAGTGATAATTCAGTTCCGAAGAAGGGCCCCGACCCTGAACGTCGCTTATCCATTTCCTCCAGAGATGCTGCCTAACCCGCTGAGTTACTCCAGCACTTTATGTATCTACCGAGCCATTGTTGACAGCAGAGCCGATATATTTCAATAGAAATCTGGAGAGTACAAGTCATCAAGGGTCTCAACCTGAAACGTCACCTATTATTCCTTTTCTCCAGAGAGGCTGCCTGACCCGTTGAGTTACTCCAGCACTCTGTGAAAAGACACCTATCCATGTTCTCCAGAGATGCTGCCTGACCCGCTGAGTTACTCCAGCACTCTGTGAAACGTCACCTATTCCTTTTCTCCAGAGATGCTGCCTGACCCGCTGAGTTACTCCAGCATTGTATGTCTATCTTCGTGAAAATCTGAAGTGCTTCACAATTGAACAAAAAGAAAACCCTTGAAAATTAAGTCTTAAAATTATATTTCAGTACCAAAACAATTTTGGTGAAAATGAAAGAACAAACTTCATTAAAAGCAGCATGCCACTGATACTCATTTGTTAGGTTTTCAATTGAACAAAATGTACTGCAGTTGTGCAGCACCCACTGAAGGTTTCTGACGCTGCCATAATGCTCAAGTATTCATATTTAAACTGGACTTTAGATTTCAGCTTGCACTTGAAAGTGCCTCCTTTGTCCTTCGTGACAATTACTGCAGGAAGACCCTGTGGCTCTGGCTCTTTTGTGAATGCCATCTTTAACGATGATGTATGGTTGTCCCTTTCCTCTTCGCCGCTGCAGGTCAAACGCATGACATCGCTGCATGTGTATCAACAAGCAAATTATAAACCGTGTCAATCTGAGTTAATGCAAGGCTATAATCCCCTTACAAGAGATCTAATATGTGGCGTGAGTTATGTTCATTTTGTAATCTGATAAGAATGGAGTGAGTTACAACGGTCTAATAAAAGAGTAATGAGGCTCCCTAATGACACTGTTAAAAGGTAAAATAACTTAAAATATTGCTCCTGTAAAAACTGATTAAATCTGCGTTGCATACTTGTACTGTCCATGCTACTTGTCAGATAGGCCATAGATAAGACTAAGGCATCCCACTGTTACAGGCACTGTAATCAGCCAAACTCAAAGAAGGATGTGTATGATAGCTGGAAGAAAGTATGAGATATTTAATAACGTCCATATAAGCAAGTAGATAAAATAATAATGAAAATTAAAGATGAAGTTAAGCTGGAATCTAATTCTGAAATGTAAATTTTTGTCATGTGAGAAACCGTCGAATTTTTAAAAATTCAGTTAGTTTAGAGAATGGAAACAAGCCCTTCGGCCCACCGAGTCCATGCTGACCCGCGATCCCCGCACATTAACGCCATCCTACACACACTAGGGATAATTTACAATTTTGCTAGCCAGTTGGCCTACAAACCTGTATGTCTTTGGAATGTGGGAGGAAACCGGGGCTCCTGGGGAAAACCCACGCAAGTCAATTGGAGAACTTAAGAACTCTGTACAGACAGCACCCGTAGTCAGGATCAAACCCTGGTCTCTGGTGCTGGAAGGCAGCAACTCTACCGCTGCGCCACCGTGTCACCCTGTGCTCTCAGAATACATTATGGTAGGTGATTTAGCAGCTTTATCAGACTCTAGATCTTCCTTTCATAAGTTACAGGAGCTGAATTAGGCCATTCGGCCCATCAAGTATACTCCACCATTCAGTCATGGCTGATCTATCTCTCCCTCTCAACCCCATTCTCCTGCCTTCTCCCCATAACCTCTGACACCCGTACCAATCAAGTATCTGTCAATCTCCTCCTTAAAAATATCCATTGACTTGGTCTCCACAGCCTTCTGTGGCAATGAATTTCACAGATTCTCCACCCTCTGACCAAAGAAATTCGTTCTCATTTCCTTCATAAAGGTGCATCCTTTTATTCTGAGGCAATGCTCTAGTGGGAGAGTCTAGGACCAGAGCCCATAGCCTCAGAATAAAAGAACATACCTTTCGGAAGGAGATGAAGGATTTTCTTCAGTCACGATGTTGAATCTGTGAAATTAACTGTCACAGACAGTGGTGGAGGCCAAGTTATTGGGTATTTTTAAAGCGGAGATTAACAGGTTCTTGATCAGTGGGGGGGGGGGGGGCAGGGGTTATGGGGAGAAGGCAGGAGAATGGGGTCCAGAGGGAAAGATACATCAGCTATGATTGAATGGTGGAGTAGATTTGATGGGCCGAATGGCCTAATTCTGCTCCTATGTCTTATGTGTATAGGTTAAGATAAACACGTGAAAAGACAGCTACATCTCCCAGCAGGACTGGTAGCACCAACTGTGAGGAAGCTGTTGGACTTTCCTCATTGCCCGGATAACACTGGAGATAAAACCTAAACTAGGTGGCTCTAAACTGAAGCACAGCAGTCCAAGCTTCTGTCAGCACATTTATCAGCCAAGGTATTCAACAAGATCAGACTGAGGAAGGATCCCAACCCAAAACTTCATCTGTCCATCCCCTCCACAGATGCTGCCGGAACTAAGGGGTTCCTTCGGCACGATGTTTTGCTCAAGATTCCAGCATCTGCAGTTCCTTGTGTTTCCATTTCTTGAATTGTGATTTGTTCACACCTTCTTAGTTTAGTTTAGATACAGAGCGGAAACAGGCCCTTCGTCTCACCAAGTCCACACCGACCAGCGATCCCTGTACAGTAGCTCTATCCTGCACTCCATTTTTACAATTGTTTACGAAGCTAATTAACCTGCGCGTCTTTGGAGTGTGGGGGGAAAACCGGAGCACCCGGAGAAAACCCACGCGGGTCACGGAGAGAACGTACAAACTCAGTCAGGATGGAAGCCGGGTCTCTGGCGTTGTGAGGCAGCAACTCTATCGCTGCGCCACCGTGCCGCCCATTCACTTGCACATTGTTAAAATTAGTTACTGCTCTAATCCTTTGCAATTAGGGATGAAAAATGGAATTACAATCGCAATGAAGACTGTTGTTCTGACCTCTAAATTAGAAATAATAGTTGTAATTGGTCTCCGGAGATGAGAAAGTGTTATTATTTGAGTAAATAAAAGTTGCGGAATCAGAGAAAGCAATAAAAAGGAAAAAAAAAATCATTTCAGTTTAGGGAATTTTACCTGAATGTAACTATATTTACTTTGATGAGTGGGAAGGCCTAATAGGGGAAAAAAAGCTAAACAACTGGGTTTTAAAAGATCCCTGGTAAGTTATTTCCATCTGTCTCACTCACACTATAATCAATCTGACAAAGGGTCCAGACTCAAAACTGTCCATTCCCTCCAGGTTTTGCCTGACCCACCAAATTTCTCCAGCACTTTGTGTTTTGGTTCATCCAATTGCACTAATAATGAATACATTTACCGACATGAATATCCATTGTAACAGATGTGGACGTTGTGGGCCGAAGTGCCTGTGCCTGTACTGTACTGCTCTATGTTCTATGAGTAATTTGCTGAGGAATCGAGGGGCGGCAGAGTGGCGCAGTGGTGGAGTCGCTGCCTTACAGCGCCAGAGACCCGGGTTTGATCCCGACTTCGGGTGCTGTCTGTACGGAGTTTGTACGTTCTCCCCGTGACCTGCGTGGGTTTTCTCCGAGATCTTCGGATCCTCCCAAACTCCAAAGATGTACAGGTTTGTAGGTTAATTGGCTTGGTATAAATGTAAAAATTGTCCCTAGTGTGTGTAGGATAGTGTTAGTGTGCGGGGATCGCTGGTCGGTGTGGACTCGGTGGGCCGAAGGGCCTGTTTCTGCGCTGTGTCTCTAAAGTTAACTAAACTAAACAAAATGCTTCTTAGAAAAGGTCATACTCCCAAATATGGAAGATACTTGGATTAAAAATGAAGTTTAAAATGTAGTGTAGGAAAATAACTGCAGATGCTGGTACAAATCGAAGGTATCACAAAATGCTGGAGTAACTCAGCAGGTCAGGCAGCATCGCAGGAGAGAAGGAATGGGTGACGTTTCGGGTCCTGAAACATCACCCATTCCTTCCCTCCTGAGATGCTGCCTGACCTGCTAAGTTACTCCAGCATTTTGTGATACCTTAAGTTTAAAATGTATATGCTTTGCGTGATGGAGAGGTTCATAATTCAGTTGCGTATTATTAGCTTTACCCGTCACTTATATCAGATGCACTGAAATTATTCATTTACACCTTATTAATTATCCAGGTCTGATACACAAATGATAGACTGGCATTCCAGAGCTCACAAAACTATCTATTCCATTTCATCACTGGTTCTTGTACAGTCAGGGAAGTATATTTTACAAAGTAGAGAAGGTAGCTTGCTTGTTCACTATACGTCATTATCCAGCCTGGTACATACAGGACCAACAAAATAATTTCCTGCTGTCTTACTACAATCTGAAAGCATCTTCCTTTACGATGCTTTGTTCTGACACAATCCAAACACATAACTCCTTTAGAACAGAGATGAGGAAAAACTTTTTTAGTCAGAGAGTTGTGAATCTGTGGAATTCTCTGCCTCAGAGGGCAGTGGAGGCCAATTCTCTGAATGCATTCAAGAGAGAGCTAGATAGAGCTCTTAAGGATAGCAGAGTCAGGGGGTATGGGGAGAAGGCAGGAACGGGGTACTGATTGAGAATGATCAGCCATGATCACATTGAATGGTGGTGCTGGCTCGAAGGGGCGAATGGCCTTCTCCTGCACCTATTTTCTATTGTCTATTGTCTATTGTCCATAACAGCAAGGTGTTAGTTTTTAAATGATGCCTATAATAATCAGCCATTAATACATGAACAACTTACAACATTTGGAAGGTCACAGCATTTCAAGCCACAGGTGTTATCATCACTGTTCACATTTAGTCAAAGAGATACAGCGTGGAAACTGGCCCTTCGGCCCACCGAGTCCATACTGACCAGCGTTCACCCCATACACTAGCATTACCCTACGCACTAGGGTCAATTTATAAAAGCTAATTAACCCACAAACCTGCACGTCTTTGGGGTGTGGGAGGATACCGGAGCACCCGGAGGAAACCCACGTGATCACAGGGAGAAGTCTGTACAGACACGTTATTATCACATGTACCGTGACACAGTGAAAAGCTTTTTGTTGCGTGCTAACCAGTCAGCGGAAAGACAATACATGATTACAAACAAACAGTGTGTGGATATATGATAACGTGAATAACATTTAAAGCAAGAGAAAGTCCAGTAAAGTCCAATTAAAGATAGTCTGAGGGTCTTCAATGAGGTAGATAGTGGCTCAGGATCACTCTCTAGTAGTTGGTCGGATGGTTCAGTTGCCTGATAACAGCTGGGAAGAAACTGTCCCTGAATCTGGAGGTGTGCGTTTTCACACTTCTGTACCTTTTGCCCGATGGGAGAGGGGAGAAGAGGGAGTGACCGGGGTGAGATTGGTCCTTGATTATGCTGCTGGCCTTGCCGAGGCAGCGTGAGGTGTAGATGGAGTCGATGGAAGGGAGGTTGGTTTGTGTGATGGTCTGGGCTGCATCTGCAATTCCCTGCATTTTCTTGCTGTCCTGGATGGAGCTGTTCCCAAACCCTGCTGTGATGCATCCTGATGCCCTCTAATCTTTTACATTGCTCATTATGACTATGATATAAATAATAAAACTCATTACCCGAGTGGTCTATTCCACTACCTGCACATTTTTATTGGATTCTGAATGCTTTCCTTCTATTTCCTTAAGCTGGTGGAGGCTGATGCTCCTCATAGAGTCATAGAGTGATACAGCATGGAAACAGGCCCTTCAGCCCAACTTGCCCACACCGGCCAACATGTCCCGGCTACACTAGTCCCACCTGCCCGTGTTTGGTCCATATCCCTCCAAGCCTGTCCTGTCGATGTACCTGTCGAACTGTTTCTTAAATGTTGGGATAGTCCCAGCCTCAACTACCTTCTCTGGCAGCTTGTTCCATACACCCACCACCCGTTGTGTGAAAAGTTACCCCTCAGATTTCTATTAAATCTTTTCCGCTTCACCTTAAACCTCTGTCCTCTGGTCCTCGATTCACCTACTCTGGGCAAGAGGCTCTGTGTGTCTACCCGATCTATTCCTCTCATGATTGTATAAACCTCTATAAGATTACCCCTCATCCTCCTACACTCCAAGGAGTAGAGTCCCATCCTACAAAACCACTCCCTTGAGTCCTGGCAACATCCTCGTAAATCTTCTCTGTACTTTTTCCAGCTTGACGACATCTTTCCTATAGCGCGGTGCCCAGAACTGAACACAGTACTCAAAATGTAGCCTCACCAACGCCTTGTACAATTGCAACATGACCTCCCAACTTCTAAACTTAATACTCTGACTGATGAAGGCCAATGTGCCTGAATACTGACCAAACAGAGTCACTATAGTTCACCTTATAGACAAACCACTTGGTTTTAGCACTTTCTTGGAGGAGCAGAAGAATATGACAATTAATTGGAAAGAGTTGAGTAATTAACAAGAAAGTCGCCTCACCTTATTTTTTCATTTCATTTTAATTTCATATATACATATACATATGTATATACATATATGTATATATGTGTATATACATATACATATACATATGTATATACATATACATATATACATATACACATATATTCTTCAGTGAAACTTAACCTTTACTTGCACTTTGATGCACTCAGCATTAATCACACCAATATTGCAAGGAATGCCAAAAGCTATACTTTATATAATATTGTATAATAGTCAATTTATATAATAGTCAATTTATATTCAAGGTTTCCCACTTATTCTAAAACCATCTTGTTGAGGACAATGGATATTTAAAGTACCGAGATAGAAATGAAGAACTGCAGATGCTGGTTTTCAAAAAAAGACACAATGTGCTGGAGTAACTCAGCAGGTCGTGTAGCGCCCCTGGAGAACATGGAGAGGTGATGTTTCGGATCGGGACCATTCTTCAGAGCAAGTGTTCACTGACATTTAAAGTAAGTCTTCACACCAAAACAAGGCAGAGATAGACAGAGATAAGGCAGAGATAGACAAATTCTTGACTAGAACGTTGTCAAGGGTTATGGGGAGAAGGCAGTAAAATGGGATTAGTAGGCAGAGATCAGCCACGATTGAATGGCGGAGTAGACTCGATGGGTCGAATGGCCTAATGCTACTCCTATAACTTGTGAACTTGTGAAAACCTGGGAGATTTTGCAATATAAATACCTTCCAAATAGAAACTGGATTCATTTCAGCAAAATAACCATCTTTCACCTAGTTAGAGCCCAGGTGAGCTTGCTGGTGAGGAGTCACAGTTTATGACCAGTAGTCTGTAACAGTTTTCTATTACCTCTGGAGATCCTAATCTCAAAAAGGTAAGTAACACTCTGTCCTCAAAGCTGACCATTATTAATAGACTACATTCAGTGCATATTTGCCAATATCACCTTTGGCAAGCTCAGTAGGGCCAACAAAGCAAAACGTAGGGAGGTCTTGTGCGTGCAGATAGAAATGTAGTTACATGGAGGTTTATTGCTAATATTGTCAGAGAAGTTCATAAGTTCTTAAGTGATAGGAGCAAAATTAAGCCATTCAGCCCATCAAGTCTACTCCGCCATTCAATCATGGCTGATCTATCTTTCCCTCTCAACCCCATTCCCCTGCCTTCTCCCCATAGCCCTAGAAGCCTGTACTAATCAAGAATCTCTCAATATTTGTTGGAAAAATGTCCATTGACTTGGCGTCCACAGCTGTCTGTAACAATGAATTCCACAGACTCGGCACCCTCTGACTAAAGAAATTCTTCCTCATCTCCTTCCTAAAGGAACGTCCTTTTAGTCTGAGCATAATATGGCTCTCTAATTCCCCGGTCTATGGTGTTAAGGTTTGAAGTGAAAGTTTTCAATGATTTCCCCCAGCTTTATCATTAATTATTTGTACAGCAGAAGTGGCCACGGTGGTGCAGCGGTAGAGTTTCTGCCTTACAGCACTTGCAGTGCTGTCTGTACGGAGTTTGTACGTTCTCTACGTCACCTGCGTGTGTTTTCTCCGAGATCTTTGGTCTCTTCCCACACTCCAAAGTAGTATGGGTATGTTGGTAAGTTGGCTTGGTGTATGTAAATTGTCCCTAGTGTGTGTAGGATAGTGTTAATATGTAGGGATCGCTGGTCGGTGTGGACCCGGTGGGCCGAAGGGCCTGTTTCCGCGCTGTATCTCTAAACTAAACCAAATTAAAGTAGAATTATTCTTCTTCTGTCAAGTGAAGACTAAACAAAATGCACAATATCTTTACAGATACAGTCACCTCTGTGAACATTGTTTTACTAAATTGGGGCGGCACGGTGGCGCAGCGGTAGAGTTGCTGCCTCTCACTGCACTAGAGACCCGGGTTCTATCCCGACTACGGGTGCTGTCTGCACGGAGTCTGTACGTTCTCCCCGTGACCTGAGTGGATCTTCACTGAGATCTTTGGTTTTCTCCCACACTGCAAAGATGTACAGGTTTGTAGGTTAATTGGCTTGGTGTAAATATAATTTGTCCCTAGTGTTTGTAGGATAGTGTTAATGTCCGGGGATTGCTGGTCGGCGCGGACTCAATGGGCCGAAGGGCCTGTTTCCGCACTGTATCTCTAAACCAAACTTTAAACAAAAATAAACTAAACACTCGGAAAAAAAAGCATCACCCAAAACAATACTTGTATGAATAACACAGATTAATTTAAACACTACTGAATGAAAAACATTTCGTAGTTAATACATTAATGCAAAGCTTTGAAAATATCCTTTCCCAAGAGTAGCGCACTGTGACATAGAGTTATTGCAGTGCCTTCACTGCCCATTATGAAGAATGGTAAGTGCTTTTCTCTCGGTTTCCAAATCCAATATACATTTTACATTGTGACGACCCAGTTTCTTCAGCCACACAGCACAGCGATGGGAGTCAATCCGTACAGCAATGAACCCGGGGCCAAATCATAAATTTGCAATTATTTTTCTTTTACTAGCATTATAATTAGAGGGATGAAAGAAGCCAAGATCACTTTGGTAGATCTGGCATGGGCTGGACTTTGATGCCAGTGACAAATGGTGATCTGATAACAAGAGAAGGGGCAGGTGATGGGTTGAAGAACAGGTCAATATCACCATGCCACGAGACGCTTTTGATGACCGTAATTTATTACTTGCCTCGCATCATCGTTCATTGTAGCCTGGTCAATAGGTGCCATGAAACTCACTAATTTGTTGTGGACATGGAATCTGTTGGAAAGAATTGAAAATGTTATTTGCTTCTGATTTCTTTACCTCAGCCAATTTAATTCTGGCTCTGCATAGTCACACTCCCAAATCACACTGACCATGTGGTGTACTAATTGTATGGTAGATTTATTATCCCATTGGTAACTGGATTATTTTTTTTAAAATGCACGATATCTTTACAGATTCAGTTCAGTACAGGTTCGGATTCGCAAACATGTTCACACATGTTTAGACACAGATGCAGTTTTTGATGACTTGTTATGGCTCAAGTACATCAATTTAAATTGGTAGTTGGCCCTTTCAATATTATTAAAGTGCGATGCCTTAACAAAAAATTAAGGTATCTATCTGGTTTGTTTCATATAGACAACACTTGTTTTAAATTATAGTTCAGTTGCAGATCTTGTTATTAATCAGGTCTTGTTATTAATTCTAATTTGAACAATGCGTCAGGGTATTGAAATACCAGTTTACATTGAGAACTTTATTAACTTAATAAACTCTCAATGCCAATAAAGGGAGGGGTTGCTGGAGAAGGCATGTTTTAAGGGTGAATTACACATCAGGGCGGCATGGTGGCGCAGCGGTAGAGTTGCTGCCTTACAGCTCCAGAGACCCGGGTTCGATCCTGACTACGGGTGCTGTCAGCACGAAGTTTGTACGTTCTCCCCGTGACTGCGTGGGTTTTCTCCGAAATCTTCAGTTTCCTCCCACACTCCAAAGATGTACAGGTTTGTAGGTTAATTGGCTTCGGTAAAAATTGTAAATTGTTCCTAATGTGCGGGACAGTGCTGGTGTGCGGGATCGCTGGTCAGAGTGGACTTAGTGGGCTGCAGTGCCTGTTTCCGCGCTGTATCTCTGACTGAACTAAAAAAATTGCGCCAATCCAAAGGAAAGCAATTTATCCCTATCCAGGTCAGCCACTGCTCACTCTCTTTAATACCCGACTATTCTTTGGGTAATGGATCTTGGTGTAAATACTGAAAAGCAAAATTGCCGTACAAATTACCTTATTTTTCTGCCCTTGCTTGCTCTGGTATCAACTTTTCTCTTAATCTTACTCCGTAGTTTTTGAATAGCAAGCCACTGTCTGCATAAAGAAGAAAAGATTAATATGGTAGTGAAAAAATAAAGGAAGAAAACCATAGAAAATTAATTATAAAGAAAATTCTAGGTCAGGCAGAGCTTAGATTTTCACTTTACACAGTTCCTACATTTGATCAATTAAATACTGAGGTTATCCATCCAGCGTACAAACCAAACCATCTACAATCAAACAAGACTGGACCAGTCTCACTCCCTCTTCTCCCCTCTCCCATCAGGTAAGAGGTACAGAAGTGTGAAAACACACACCTCCTGATTCAGGGACAGTTTCTTCCCAACTATTGCCAGGCAACTGAACCATCTAGAGAACGGTCCTGAGCTACTATCTACCTCATTGGTGACCTTCGGATTATCATTTATCATTCCATATATCCTGTGGTCAGTTTGAAAAGTCCGGGAGCAGAGCAAGGACGCCCGTTGGCTGAGAAGAAAAGTAAGTGTTAATTACAGTGGAAAAGGCAGTTTAAAAAGAGCGCCAAGAGGAAGCTAGTAGTCAGTTTGAAAAGTCCGGGAGCAGAGCAAGGACGCCCGTTGGCTGAGAAGAAAAGTAAGTGTTAATTTAAGTGAGAAGTCAGGTAAATTGGACAATCAGGCAATTTAATTGGTGATATAAGCAAGACTTGCAAAAGGGTGCAGCCCTGTTCGGGTAGTGCCCAGTGAGAAAAGTGCCCAGTGAGAAAAGTGCCCAGTGAGAAAAGTGCCCAGTGAGAGAAGGGCCCAGTGAGAGAAGGGCCCAGTGAGAAAAGTGCCCAGTGAGAAAAGTGCCCAGTGAGAAAAGTGCCCAGTGAGAAAAGTGCCCAGTGAGAAAAGGGCCCAGTGAGAAAAGGGCCCAGTGAGAAAGGGGCCCAGTGAGAAAAGGGCCCAGTGAGAAAAGGGCCCAGTGAGAAAAGGGCCCAGTGAGAAAAGGGCCCAGTGAGAAAAGGGCCCAGTGAGAAAAGGGCGAGTCTTTGGCTGCGCGGCTTTGGCGAGGAGGCTGAGGTGAGGAGGTTACAATTGTTTTAAGCCAGAACTGTTTATAGACACAAGGTAATGGTGGAAAAGTTGGTGTTGTGTGTTTCCTGCAGGATGTGGGAAGACAGGGACGTCGCTGGAGCTTCTGGGAGCTACACCTGCAAGAACTGTGTCCAGGTGCAGCTCCTGAAGGGACGTGTGGTGGAGTTGGACAGGCAGTTGGATGACCTCAGGGCCATCCGGGAATGCGAGAGTTTCCTCGACAGGACCTATTGTGAGGCTGTCACGCCAAGGGTCCAGGTCGAGCGAAGGTGGGAGACTGTTTCAGGGGGGAGTGGACGAGGACTACAGGACCCTCTTGGGAACTGTCGGGGCAAAAGACGTTTCCAGTCCGAGTGGCGGACCTGTTGGCAAGGATACTCGACAGGGGAGACCGAAGTCAGGAAGAGCCGTAGTGGTCGGTGACTCCATCGTCCGAGGGACGGACAGAAGATTCTGTGGCAGCAGGAGGGACTTGAGGATGGTCTGTTGCCTCCCTGGTGCCAGGGTTCAACACATCACGGACCGGCCTCAGAAAATCCTAGTGAGGGAAGGCGATCAACCTGAAGTCGTTGTGCATGTGGGCACGAATGACGTCGGGCGGAAGAGGAAGGAGGTGCTACAGCGGGAGTTTAGAGAGTTGGGAAAAACACTGAGAAGTAGGACGTCGAAGGTGGTTATCTCTGGACTGCTACCGGTACCTCGTGCTGGTGAGGCCAGGAACAGAGAGATAGAGGGTATGAATTTATGGCTGAGGGGCTGGTGCAGAGAGCAGGGATTTAGATTTCTGGACCACTGGGATCTCTTCTGGGCTAGGGGTGACTTGTACAAAAGGGACGGGTTACATCTTAACAGCAGGGGGACAAACATTCTGGCAGGCAGGTTTGCTAGTGTGACACCTGTGGCTTTAAATTAAGTAGTGGGGGGAGGGGTTAACAAATTGTGAATATGAAGATGAGGTAAAAAAAAGGGAATACAGGAGATATTGCAAAAGACTCTTGGAAGAATGGGAACAGAAGTTCTAGAGGGGAAAAGAAATTAAGGGCAGGGCCAATTGTGACCGATGTGAGAGGGGAGGTAAATACAGAAGTTAAAGTGTTGTACTTAAATGCGCGTAGTATAAAAAATAAAGTGGATGAGCTTGAGGCTCAGTTAGTCATGGGCAAGTATGATGTTGTAGGGATCACTGAGACATGGCTACAAGAGGACCAGGGCTGGGAACTGAATATTCAGGGGTACACAACGTATAGAAAAGACAGACAGGTGGGAAGAGGGGGTGGGGTTGCTCTGATGGTAAGGAATGATATTCATTCCCTTGCAAGGGGTGACATAGAATCAGGAGATGTTGAATCAGTATGGATAGAAATGAGAAATTGTAAGGGTAAAAAGACCCTAATGGGAGTTATCTACAGGCCCCCAAACAGTAGCCTCGACATAGGGTGCAAGTTGTATCAGGAGATAAAATTGGCGTGTCAAAAATGTAATGCTACAGTGGTTATGGGAGATTTCAACATGCAGGTAGACTGGGAAAATCAGGGTGGAAATGGACCCCAGGAAAGAGAGTTTGTAGAGTGCCTTCGAGATGGATTCTTAGAACAGCTTGTACTGGAGCCTACCAGGGAGAAGGCAATTCTGGATTTAGTGTTGTGTAATGATCCTGATCTGATAAGGGGACTAGAGGTAAAAGAGCCATTAGGAGGCAGTGATCACAACATGATAAGTTTTACTCTGCAAATGGAAAGGCAGAAGGGAAAATCGGAAGTGTCAGTATTACAGTATAGCAAAGGGGATTACGGAGGCATGAGGCAGGAGCTGGCCAAAATTGACTGGAAGGAGGCCCTAGCAGGGAAGACGGTAGAACAGCAATGGCAGGTATTCCTGGGAATAATGCAGAGGTTGCAGGATCAATTTATTCCAAAGAGGTGGAAAGACTCTAAGGGGAGTAAGAGACACCTGTGGCTGACAAGGGAAGTCAGGGACAGCATAAAAATTAAGGAGAGGAAGTATAACATAGCAAAGAAGAGTGGGAAGACAGAGGATTGGGACTCTTTTAAAGAGCAACAAAAGTTAACTAAAAAGGCAAAACGGGGAGAAAAGATGAGGTACGAGGGTAAACTAGCCAATAATATAAAGGAGGATAGCAAAAGTTTTTTTAGGTACGTGAAGAGGAAAAAAATAGTCAAGGCAAATGTGGGTCCCTTGAAGACAGAAACAGGGGAATTTATTATGGGGAACAAAGAAATGGCAGACGAGTTAAACCGTTACTTTGGATCTGTCTTCACTGAGGAAGATACACACAATCTCCCAAATGTTGTGGGGCCGGAGAACCTAGGGTGATGGAAGAACTGAAGGAAATCCACATTAGGCAGGAAATGGTTTTGGGTAGACTGATGGGACTGAAGGCTGATAAATCCCCAGGGCCTGATGGTCTGCATCCCAGGGTACTTAAGGAGGTGGCTCTAGAAATAGTGGAAGCATTGGAGATCATTTTTCAATGTTCTATAGATTCAGGATCAGTTCCTGTGGATTGGAGGATAGCAAATGTTATCCCACTTTTTAAGAAAGGAGGGAGAGAGAAAACGGGTGATTATAGACCAGTTAGTCTGACATCAGTGGTGGGGAAGATGCTGGAGTAAATTATAAAAGACGAAATTGCTGAGCATTTGGATAGCAGTAACAGGATCATTCCGAGTCAGCATGGATTTACGAAGGGGAAATCATGCTTGACAAATCTACTGGAATTTTTTGAGGATGTAACTAGGAAAATTGACAGGGGAGAGTCAGTGGATGTGGTGTACCTCGACTTTCAGAAAGCCTTCGACAAGGTCCCACATAGGAGATTAGTGGGCAAAATTAGGGCACATGGTATTGGGGGTAGGGTACTGACATGGATAGAAAATTGGTTGACAGACAGAAAGCAAAGAGTGGGGATAAATGGGTCCGTTTCGGAATGGCAGGCAGTGACCAGTGGGGTACCGCAAGGTTCGGTGCTGGGACCCCAGCTATTTACGATATACATTAATGACTTAGACGAAGGGATTAAAAGTACCATTAGCAAATTTGCAGATGATACTAAGCTGGGGGGTAGTGTGAATTGTGAGGAAGATGCAATAAGGCTGCAGGGTGACTTGGACATGTTGTGTGAGTGGGCGGATACATGGCAGATGCAGTTTAATGTAGATAAGTGTGAGGTTATTCACTTTGGAAGTAAGAATAGAAAGGCAGATTATTATCTGAATGGTGTCAAGTTAGGAGGAGGGGGAGTTCAACGAGATCTGGGTGTCCTAGTGCATCAGTCAATGAAAGGAAGCATGCAGGTACAGCAGGCAGTGAAGAAAGCCAATGGAATGTTGGCCTTCATAACAAGAGGAGTTGAGTATAGGAGCAAAGAGGTCCTTCTACAGTTGTACCGGGCCCTGGTGAGACCGCACCTGGAGTACTGTGTGCAGTTTTGGTCTCCAAATTTGAGGAAGGATATTCTTGCTATGGAGGGCGTGCAGCGTAGGTTCACTAGGTTAATTCCCGGAATGGCGGGACTATCGTATGTTGAAAGGCTGGAGCGATTGGGCTTGTATACACTGGAATTTAGAAGGATGAGGGGGGATCTTATTGAAACATATAAGATAATTAGGGGATTGGACACATTAGAGGCAGGAAACATGTTCCCAATGTTGGGGGAGTCCAGAACAAGGGGCCACAGTTTAAGAATAAGGGGTAGGCTATTTAGAACGGAGATGAGGAAGAACTTTTTCAGTCAGAGAGTGGTGAAGGTGTGGAATTCTCTGCCTCAGAAGGCAGTGGAGGCCAGTTCGTTGGATGCTTTCAAGAGAGAGCTGGATAGAGCTCTTAAGGATAGCGGAGTGAGGGGGTATGGGGAGAAGGCAGGAACGGGGTATTGATTGAGAGTGATCAGCCATGATCGCATTGAATGGCGGTGCTGGCTCGAAGGGCTGAATGGCCTCCTCCTGCACCTATTGTCTATTGTCTATTGTTTCTGTACACTGTGGATGGCTCTATGGTAATCATGGAGAGTCTTTCCGTTGACTGGTTAGCACGGAGGAGAAGCTTTTCACTGTATCTCGGTAAACTAAACTAAACTTAACTAAACTAAACTAAAAATAATAGACCAGGCACTGCTTCTCCGGTGTTCTGAGGTGTGCTGGAGTAACCCAGCGGGTCAAGCAGCATCTCTGGAGGACCTGGACACGCGATGTTTTGGATCAAGATGCTGAAGAAGGATCCCACCACAGTTCTCCGGGGATGCTGCGTGACCCGCTGAGTTACTCCAGCACTTTGCGTCTTTTTTTTGGATATCATAGAACTATGCTGGTGATCGCTGGTCAGCGTGGATCCGGTGGGCCGCAGGACCTGTTTCTACGCTGCATCTCTAAACTAAACTGGATAAATCAAAAACAGCACCATCGATGAAACAAATGTATTTACTGTCCATTTTGCGTGGAACAAACCACTTTAATTTTCATATCCATAGCAATTAGCTAAATTGCATTGGCATTATTTAATTAAAAAACTTAATTAATTCTAAAGTGGCTATTGTAGAGTGTTTAAGGAACAGCGTAAATAAATTGTGTTGAATAATTACTGCAATTGAATAATTTAGAAATCCAGAAAGTGTAAAAGATTTTAAACTTGACTGTTATATTTACATACTTTTGGAGCATTAACTGGTCACAGTCAAACAAATCCAACTCTAATAAAAACTTTAAATCTCAATACTTACCGGCCCATAGCAACCTGATCATTTGGATCAACAGTACTAGTCTTTCGTTCAATTAGTTCTCTGAGGAGCTGCAGAAAAATAGGAGAATAAAAATACACTGAGATTAGATGTAAAATTGTCTGCTCCATTTGCTCCAAGCACATTATAAGTTACAAAGGAACAAACAGATGGAGCAGTGGGTAGGTGAACAATAAGGTCATAAGCCATACGTGATAGGCCATTCGGCCCATCAAGTCTATTCAGCCATTCAATCATGGCTGATCTATCTATCCCTCATAACCCCATTCTCCTGCCTTCTCCCCATCATGCCTGACAATGTAGAAACAAGGAATTGCACATCAGTCTGAGGTAGAGTCTCGACTCGAAATGTCACCCATTCCTTCTCTCCGGAGATGCTGCCTGACCCGCTGAGTTACTCCAGAATTTTGTGTCTATCTTCGATTTAAACTAGCGTCTGCAGTTCCTTCCTACACAGGAACTGCAGATGCCGGTTTATACCAAAGATAGACTACAAAGTGCTGGGGTAACTCAGAGGGTCCGGCAGCATCTCTGGAGAAAAAGGACAGGTGACGTTTCGAGTCGGACCTGAAGACCAGAATCATCATCTAGCCTTTTTCTCCAGAGATGATGCCAGACCCACCGAGTTACTCCAGCATTTTGTGTCTTTCTATGGTAGGTGGACAACATTGTCTTTTGGGATAACATAATTCCTTCATTCATCCAAAATGGAAGACAAAACCAAAATATAGCCACAAGCCAAAGCTCAGATAATTCAATGGGAAAACTTTATCCCGTAAACAATCAGCTACCTCCCAACTTGCATTTGGCCAATTTATCAATATTGAAATCTGCATTAACGACGTATGTATGTGTGTGGAGCTGAACAGAAGAGAAGGAAATAAAACATACAAATGCGATTAAGAATGTCCAGACAATATTGTAGCTCGCTGAAATGCTCATCAGTTCGTAAGTCACAGGTGTATCCAGCCCTACTCCGCCATTCAATCATGGCTGATCTATCTTTCCCTCTCAACCCCATTCTCCTGCCTTCTCCACATAGTCTTGACACCCTTACTAATCAAGAATCTGTCAATCTCTGCCTTAAAAATACCTAATGACTTGGACTTCACGTCCATCTGTGGCAATGAATTCCATACATTCACCATCCTCTGACTAAAGAAATTCTTCCTCATCCTCCTAAAGGTATGTCCTTTAATTCTGAGGCTATGACCTCTGGTGCTAGACTCTCCCACGAGTGGAAACATCCTCTCCATATCCACTCTATCCACTATAGCCTTGCACTATTCGATGCTTCAATGATGCTCCCCCCTCATCCTTCTAAACTCCAGCGAGTACACGCCCTGTGCTGTCAAACACTCATCATACGTTAACCCAATCAGCCCTGGGACCATTCTCGTAAACCTCCTCTGGACCCTCTCCAATGCCAGCACATCCTTCCTCAGATATAGGGCCCAAAACTACTCACAATACTCCAAATACCGTCTAACCAGTTTACAGCCTCAGCATTACATCCCTGTTTTTATACTCTAATCCTCTCGAAATAAATGTTAACATTGCTAAGGTACAGTGCCGATTCTCCAATCTATCATGCTGAGAAATATATTCAGCTCTCTCTATCTTTCCCTTCATCCAATCTATTGTACTTGAGTTTAGCTTATTGTATTCATGTTCAGTGTTATCCCATTTGATTGGACAGCATGAAAACAAAAGCTATTCACCGTACATCGTTACACGTAACAATAATAAACGTAAACTTAAATAGACGGTGTTTGTTTTGCCAACAATCTGACAAACATTTTAAAAAATATATATATATGCATGGTTTAAATATAACTAATTACTGAAGCACAACCCATTATTGCGGTAGAGATACAGGTATGTACAGGTATGTAGGTTAATTGACTGGGTAAATGTAAAAAGTGTCCCTAGTGAGTGTAGGATAGTGTTAATGTGCGGGGATCGCTGGGCGGCGCAGACTCGGTGGGCCGAAGGGCCTGTTTCCGCGCTGTATCTCTAAATCTCAAATCTAAAAAGATGTGTAGGAAAGAAAACTGCAGATGCTGGTTTAAAAGGTCTCGACCCGAAACGTCACCCACTCCTTCTCTCCAGAGATGCTGCCTGAGTTACTCCAGCATTTTGTGTCTACCACAGCGGTAGAGTTACTGCATTACAGCACCAGAGACCCGGGTTCGATCTCGACTACGGATGTTGTATGCACGGAGATTGTACGTTCTCCCCGTGACCGCGTGGGCTTTCTCTGAGATCTTCGGTCTCCTCCCACATTCCAAAGACGTAATTAGCCTACAAACCTGCACGTCTTTGGAATAAATATGAAATGTCCCTAGTGTGTGCAGGATAGCGTTAATATGGGGGGATCGCTGCTGTATCTCCAAACTAAAAAATATCAGCTTTCTGATTATTGCCTTTTTATCTTTTATCTTTATACACCTTCATGATTAAAAGAATGTCCGTCTGCTTAAATTACTAGTTTATCACTTTTTTTTTTTTGGAATAACACCAGTATCATTTCATTAATTTATTAAGCTACTACACTCACTATATTCCTAGAATGCACCCCTCTTCAAAGTCTATTTGTGTGACCTACTTCCAACCTGTCTTTGGCAGACAATCTGTCAGTTTATCTACTGTTGTTCATCATAGTCACTCCTGGCAGCTAAATAAAAGATTACAAATCCGCCAATGCAAGGGCTTATGACACTGTAAACCCACATCACACTGCTGTTCAGTAAACTTATGCCCTTAATCATTGCAGCGACTTCAGCGGCAATCTCTGCCAAATCCCGCTCAGGAGAAGAAATTAACCAGGTCAGCAAAACAGGTGCAACTGTGTGTCTGTCAACCACTCTCTTCCCACAATTACTTGTACACAATGAAGCAGTAATCTTTACAGATCATCTCTCTGAAGAAATGTATTGAAAACCGTAAAGGAAAATGAATGTGCTGCTGCCTTGCGGCTCAGCAGATGTCTGTGGGTGATGTACAAGGCAGGGATGAGCTGTCGTAGGAATCTGTCAAGGTTTGGCTAAGTGATTAAAGCCTCCACAGTCTAAACACCATATTTAGAGTCTACAGGAGTCAGGACTTGCACCCATTCCTCGCTGCGGTGCCAGATGTTGTCTAAGACTTCAGCTTCCATTTAGTCCACGTGGACAGAACGAGTTGGCACAGCAGTCGCACAATCTGGAACGTTCTGCAGTTGCTGCGTTAACAAGTGTCAGGCTTCGTTCAACCAAAAGAACACCAGCACGTCTCCTCCTTGCTGCCATTTCAAGATGCACTGAATACGTTGGGGACTGACGATCACGTTCATTGCGCCAAAAATACGCCGCTACCTGCTGCAAATTCACTCATTCACCACCGTTAACTCTTTAAGTGTAGTTATTTGAAATAATTGTCACATTTGGGTATTTCTTCATCTTTTAACTCTCCAGTTTAGTTGTGTTTATTGTCGCATGTACCGAGCGAGGTACAGTGAAAAACGTTTTGTTGCGTGTTAACCACTTGGCAACCGGAGAGACAACACATGGTTAAAATCGAGCCGTCCACAGTGTACAGACACACGATGAAGAGAATAACCTGAATAATGTTTAGTGCAAGATAAAGCCAGTAAAGTCCGACTCTTAACTCCTGTATAGTAATTTGAAATAATTGTCACATTTGGGTATTTCTTTACCTTTTAACTCTTGTTAAGGGATAAAGAAAACCCAGATGTGACAATTATTTGAAATTACTATACGAGTCATAGAAATAAAATGGAATTGGGTACTTTACCTCAAACTTCCTCTAATGATATTTCAGTGTTACTTCAAACAGCCAAATTAATGTAAAGAAGAATGAGGGGGGACCTCATAGAGACGCACTGAATAGTCAAAGGCCTGGACAGAGTGCATGTGGAGAGGATGTTTCCACCAGTGGAAGAGTCTAGGACCACAGGTCACTGCCTCAGAATTAAAGGATGTCCTTTTAGGAAGGAGATGAGGAGGAATTTCTTTAGTCAGAGGGTGGTGAATCTGTGGAATTCTTTGTCACAGAAGGCTGTGGAGGCTAAATCAATGAAAATATTTAAGGCGGACATAGATAGATTCCTGATTAGTACGGGTGTCAGGGGTTATGGAGAGAAGGCAGGAGAATGAGGTTAGGAGGGAGATATAGATCAGCGATGATTGAATGGCGGAGTAGATTTGGTGGGCCGAATGGCCTAATTCTGCTCCTATCACTCATGACCTTATTACCTTAAAACACAGAGTGCTGGAGAAACTCAGCGGGTCAGGCAGCATTTCTGGAGGACATGGATAGGTGACGTGGAGGGGGAGAAATCTGGTAAAGAGGTGGGGGCAGGACAAAGCCTGGCAAGTAATAGGTGGAAGGTAGACACAAAATGTTGGAGTGACTCAACGGGCAGCATCTCTGGAGAGAAGGAATGGGTGACGTTTTGGGTCGAGACCCTTCTTCAGAATAGGTGGATACAGGTGACGGGGGGTGATATTAATATACAAATGTTACAAGGCTGTATGCTGTAAAAGAGAATTTGGCAGACACAAAAAGTAACAGCAGATCAAAACACACCAACATCTGATAAAATCAAGGACTAAAATGTTTTATATGGTTTTTAATTATAAAGGCGTTCATTTGGATCTGCTGATGGTGAATTTCATGACAGAAAGATTTATACCCACCATGGATGTTGACTTATCAGACTTGACCTATAAGTATGCTGCAACCGTCCTTAATACTTATGTTAGGAAGGGAAATGCAGTAAGTGTTTGCAACCCTGATCACTAGATCAACAGATCGAGTAGTCGCAGAGTCTCTTGTCCAGAGTACGGGAATCAAGAACCAGAGGAATTAGGTTTAAGGTGAGGGGATAAAGATTTATTAGGAATCTGAGGGGTAACGTTTTCACACAAAGGACGATGGGTGTATGGAACGAGCTGCCAGAGGAGATAATTGAGGCAGCGTTTAAGAAGGCGCACAATTGTTGAGTTGCTGCCTTACAGTGCTTACTGCCCTGGAGACTTGCGTTCGAACATGGCTAAAGGTGCTGTCTGTACGGAGTTTATACGTTCTCCCCATGACCGCGTGGGTTTTCTCCGGGTGCTCCGGTTTCCTCTCACACTCCAAAGAGGTACAGGTTTGTAGGTTAATTGGCTTGGTATAAATGTAAAATTGTCCCTAGTGTGTGTAGGGTAGTGTTAATGTGCATGGATCGCTGATCGGCGCAGACTCGGTGGGCCGAATGGCCTGTTTCCGCACTGTATCTCTAAACTAAACAATTAAGACAGGTACATGGACATGACAGATTTTGAGGGATATGGGCTAAACGCAAGCAGGTGGGACTAGTGTCGATGAGACATACTGGCAGCGGTAGGCAAGTTGGGCCAAAGGGCCTGTTTCCGTGCTGTATGACTATGACTCTATGACTCTCCGAGACTGTAGCTGGAAGCAAGTGTGCATGCAGGGAAATGGAAGCTGAAAGCTGCAGTATATTAGACTGGCAATTCTGTGCCTGGACTCGCATGGAGTGGCCAGTTGAACAAAATAACACAAGTAGCAATAAACGACTCAATGGGGAAGGCAAAAGTGGAGAACAAAAAAGCATCCACAAAGTGTAGCAATCTATTGTTGCTGTGAATCACTCAAAGGCTCAATGTCAAGAAGCCTTTATCATCTTAACAGCATATATATATGTAATATGAAAGGACGTAATTTCCCATTCAAAAGCACTGGAAATAATAGAGAACTGCTCTGAAATCTGTACACCAAAACTAGAGAAATACTGCTGGTCAATGTAAAAAACATTTTCCAAATGGGCTTTTAAGAAACATGAATAACAAACTCGCCTTTTCCAAAAAGATTAAATTCTGAGGCTCCAAATAAACATATTACCTGCATTTTTTTAAATTTAGTTTAAAGATACAGCATGTAAAAAGGCCATTCAGCCCACCGAGTCTGCGCCGACCAGCGACCCCTGCACATTAACCCTATCCCACACACACGGGACAATTTACAATTATACCAAGCCAATTACCCTGCAAACATGTACGTCCCAAACCTGATTTATATCCACCATGAATATATGATAAGCCAACAGAACACGGTGTGGGAGGAAACCAGAGCACCTGGTGAAAACCCACGCAGGTCCTGGGGAGAACGTACCAACTCCATACAGACAGCACACGTAGTCGTGATCAAACCCGGGTCTCAGTCGCTGTAAGGCAGCAACTCTATTGGTGCACCACTTGTTTAAGCAAATAATTTTAATCCAGCAAAATCACTACTCGGGTAAATTTAAGGCAGGTTGCACGTACACCAAGCATTCTTAGAAAATTCCTATTTTTTTTAAAAAGCCTCTTCAAATGAAGCCTTTCTTGTGAAGCTGTTGACACACAACCAGGTTCACAGAAGATTTTTTTTTTTTTAAGTGTCCATAATGATTAGTATTTTATCAGGACATGATAAAGAATAAGGCTAGGTTCAAATGCTTAGAAGGTGGTGACCTCTCTTCATTATGCCCTACATGAAACTCTCCCCCACTCTGTCGTTAAGTTACATCAATTAAACTGACAACGAGTGACGAGCGACTTTGGTAGTGACTTAATATTTACACATATACAGTTTGAAACATATGGCATTGGCAGTCAGTAGCTTCAATTTGCTGTTCTATGCTTAATGCGGGATTACACACTGAACAGCCATTATAGAAGAGGGGGGGAAAAAAGTCTAAGTCATTTTATCTCACTTAAATGGAAAGAAAATTGGTAGGATTCGGTACCCCCTGCAGCAGAAATATTACTGCCTTTTAAACAGTAGCTTCCCACCGTACACAGCATCGTTTGCTCATTAACTAGGCAGTAAATGGGAGTGCTCCAACAGTTCTTTCATTATAATTTAGTGACCAGCACTAAATTATGCTGGAATTGGAGTTGCACTTCATAAAGGTGGAATGTTTAGTTCGGTTTAGAGATACAGCGCGAAAACAGGCGCTTCGGTCCAGAGTCCGCACCGACCAGCGATCCACACCCACTAACACTATCCTACACACACGAGGGACAATTTACAATTAACAGAAGCCAATTAGCCTACAAACCTGTACGTCTTTGGAGTGTGGGAGGAAACTGCAGCACTACAAGAAAACCCACACAGGTCACAGGGAGAACGTACACACTCTGTATAGACAACACCTGTAGTCAGGATCGAACCCGGGTTTCTGGCGTTGTAAGGCAGCAACTCTACCGCTGTGCCGCCCTTTTGCTTCTGTTTCGTGTGATACATTTCCTTGACAACTTTAACTGCATTTGTGCGTCGCTCTCTTATATACAGTTTTCAATGTCATTCTAACACTGTCAGAATTAAAGGACGTTCCTTTAGGAAGAAGAGGAGGAATTTCTTTAGTCAGAGGGTGGTGAATCAGTGGAATTCATTGCCACAGACAGCTGTGGAGGCCAAGTCATTAGGTATTTTAAAGGCAGAGATAGAGAGATTCTTGATTAGTACGGGTGTCAGGGGTTATGGGGAGAAGGCAGGAGAATGGGGTTAGGAGGGAGAGATAGATCAGCCGTGATTGAATGGCGGAGTAGACGTGATGGGCCAAAAGGCCTAATTCTGCTCCTATCATTTATGAACATGAATTAGCCAGATGCATATTTCAGCTTTCCTGCCATCTCTCATGGTTTGAAGCATATTTTCCTCAGCTTAGAAGGAACCTGTTAAAATTATTTTCGCACAAGCCAGTTATAACATCATCAGCGCATTTCCTGGCACTCTTCCCCATCTTTATTAACATCCTGCAAATTGCAATACAAACTTAGGCCTTGCAAATGCTAACATCTTTACACAGTCTACTGATAATGCAGACATACTCCAAAGACGTACAGGTATGTAGGCTAATTGGCTGGGTAAAAATGTTATTAAAAAATAAAAAAAATAAAAAAATTGTCCCTAGTGGGTGTAGGATAGTGTTAATGTACGGGGATCGCTGGGCGGCACGGACTTGGTGGGCCGAAAAGGCCTGTTTCCGGCTGTATATATATGATATGATGATGATATGTTACACCAATCAAACAAATTGAATTAAGTCATTTCATTACAGAGTAAAGTTGGAAATACTTGCTGAATTATTTTATCTACTTGGAATTTGACTCATGGTGTAAATCAACAAGTCATAAGACAACAAATAGCAATTTGTACAAAAGGCTTGTCATTTTGAAATGCCTGAAGAAGGGTCCCGACCCGAAACATCACCTATCCATGTTCTATAGGGATGCTGCCTGACCCGCTGAGTTAATCCAGCAACTTGTGCCTTGTCAGGGCAGCACGGTGGCGTGGCGGTATAGCTACTGCCTTATAGCGCCAGACCCGGGTTCGATCCCGACTACGGGTGCTGTCTATATGGAGTTTGTACGTTCTCCCCGTGACCTGCGTGGGTTTTCTTCCAGATCTTCGGTTTTCCCCCATACTCCAAAGACGTACAAGTTTGTAGGTTAATTGGCTTGGTGTAAATGTAAAAATTGTCCCTCGTGTGTGTAGGGTGGTGTTAATGTGCGGGGATCGCTGGTCGAAGCAGATTCGGTTGGCCGAAGGGCCTGGTTCCGTACTGTATCTCTAAACTAAACTAAATTCACAGATAGTCCGATAATTAATTTTGTTGTAACGGAGCTCTGACTGTATAAGTGACCACATTTCCCCCACAGTATACAACGGTTGAGCTTTTTGCAGTATGTTAGCTTGGCCAAGCCACGCTGTAGGTTAGCCTTCTGTATAAATTCAGTTCAGTTGAGCTTATTGTCACTTGTACCGAGGTACATAAAAGCTTTTTACAGCCATTTGCAGCGTGCAAGGTGCAAGGTGAAGCCAGTAAACTCCGATCAAAGATGGTCCGAGAGACCCCGATGAGGTAGATAGTAGTTCAACTTATTTACATCGGCGAAACCAAACGCAGGCTCGGCGATCGCTTCGCTCAACACCTGTGCCTCGGTCCGCGCAATCTGATCTCCCGGTGGCTGAGCACTTCAACTGCCCCTCCCACTCCCAGTCTGACCTCCTCCTCCAGTGCCATAGTGAGGCCCACCGGAAATTGGAGGAACAGCACCTCATATTTCGCCTGGGCAGCTTGCAGCCCAGTGGTATGAACATTGACTTCTCCAACTTTAGATAGTCCCTCTGTCCCTCTCTTCCCCTCCCCATTCCCAGATCTCCCTCCATCTTCCTGTCTCCACCTATATCCTTCCTTTGTCCCGCCCCCCTGACATCAGTCTGAAGAAGGGTCTCGACCCGAAACGTCGCCCATTCCTTCTCTCCCGAGATGCTGCCTGACCTGCTGAGTTACTCCAGCATTTTGTGAATAAATACCTTCGATTTGTACCAGCATCTGCAGTTATTTTCTTATGGATAGTAGTTCAGTATTGCTCTCTGGTTGTGGTAGGTTGGTTCGGTTGCCTGATAACAGCTGGGAAGAAACTGCCCCTGAATCTGGAGGTGTGCGTTTTCACACTTCTATACTTTTTGCCCGATGGTACAGGGATAAATCATATTCATATTGAGCAAAAAAGCACATTTCAAAATACTGCTGCGTTTCTCCCAGGCGCAATCACTCTCAGAATATCACTTCAGATGAACCCACAGAAAAAAAACTGCTTATCCATGTGACATTTCTTGAACATGATCAGTTATTCACTGTGTTTGGCATTTTAATCCAGCTTTGTAAAAAAAAAAAAGTTGATAACAATGTCTATTATCCAGGTCACTTTACTGTTCATCCAGAACAGGTGCCAGCTCTGTATCTTTTCTGAAATGATTTATTGCAAAATGACTCTTAATGCAAGACTTGCTGACTGAAATGTTTCTCCGATTTGAAAGAATCTGACTTCCATGACCCCTGTCTTCTCTATTGCTCGGTTGTTCATGTCAATTTAGATGCTTTATTGATATCCAAACAGCAGACTGGGTAGGTGAATACCACACTTTATTTAGAGACACTCACCTGATGGTAGAAGTCATCGTCATCAAAAATCTCTTCATCTATGTCTTTCAAATGTGCGTTTGACTTTCCTTGTGGCACAATCTCCTGTGCAGAGAGAAAAAAAAATGCCGTAGAGGTCAGGAGAAAAGAATTCCAACTTCAATAAATCTCACCCAAGTCGTTGTACGAGCTTCAAAGTCGTCTTGTTGAGTCTTATTGTCTGTAATTCGTTGTAACCTATCCCACAGCTAACAATGGCCTATTTCCTTTATCATTGTTACTTTTTTGCATATCTTAGACAATAGACAATAGATTTCATTTATTTGTTCTATATCTCTCTACATCACTGTCTATATCTCTCGTTTCCCTTTCCCCGACTCTCAGCCTGAAGAAGGGTCTCGACCCAAAGTGTCACCTATTCCTTTTCTCCAGAAATGCTCCCTGACCGGCTGAGTTACTCCAGCATTTTTGCGTCTATCTCAATAAAAGTTCAGTCACATTTTACTGCACTCTCCAGATAAAGCAACTCCAGATTCTTATCTCCAGATAATAGTGAAAGGCTTGGATAGAGTCGATGTGGAAAGGATGTTTCCACTAGTGGGAGAGTCTAGGATTAGAGTTCATAGCCTCTGAATTAAATGACGTTCTTTTATTAATGAGATGAGGAGGAATTTCTTTAGTCAGAGGGTGGTGAATCTGTGGAATTCTTCGCCACAGAAGGCTGTGGAAGCCAAGTCAGTGGATATTTCAATGGCAGAGATAGATAGATTCTTGATTGGTACAGGTGTCAGGGGTTATGGGGAGAAGGCAGGCACAGGTTACTGATTGTATATGATCAGCCGTGTTCACAATGAGGTGGTGTTGGCTCGAAGGGCCAAATGGCCTCCTCTGGCACCTATTTTCTATGTTTCTAAGGCAGGAGAATGGGGTTAGGGGGGAGATATAGGTCAGTCGTGACTGAATGGCGGAGTAGACTTGATGGGCCGAATAGACTAATTCTGTTCCATTCACATGAACGTACGAGCAACAAACCTTTTTTGCATATTTTAACAAATCTCTACCTCATAGCATCCATCGTACAGCACCAAAACAGGCCCAATCATCCCACCTCATCCATGCCGACTGTAAATTGTGATTTTTGATAGTCCCTATCGTTTGCCTTGGGCACATGTTCCTCTCAGCCTTTCCTGTCTAATTACCTGTCCAAGCGTCTTTGAACAGTGTAATTATATCTGGCCAAATGCGTTTAAACGTTGTAATTGTTTAATCCCAATCCGTCTTAAGTTTTAATACTCATTAAAGACTCCTTCTGTTCAGCCCAGTCCGTCACATAGACCAGACTACCCACCATTCACTCCATCTACACCACGATGCTTCGGAAATGCAGCCAACATAATCAAAGACTTGTCCCACCCCAGTCATTCTTTCTTCTCCCCGCTCCCATCTGTCAGAAGGTTCAGAAGCTTAGAGTCATGGAGTCATAGATCGTGGAAATAGGCACTTCAGCCCAACTTGATCACACTGACCAACATGCCTGCAATTGGAAATATCCCTCTAAACCCATCCTATCCACGTACCGGACTAAATATTTATTAAACATTGCGATAGTACCTGCCTCAACTGCCTCCTCCGGCAGCTCGTTCCATTCACTCACCACCCTTTGTGTAAAAAAAGTTATCTCTCAGGTTCCTATTAAATCTTTCCCTCCTCACCTTAAACCTATGTCCTCTGATTCTTAATTCCCCTACTTTGGGCCACGGACTCTGAATTTACCTGATCTATTCCTCTCACGAATTTGTACACTTCTATAAGATCACCCCCCCCCCCCCCCCCCCATCCTCATGTGCTCCAAGGAGTAGAGTCCTCGCCTGCTCAACTGCTCCCTATAGCTTGAGTCCTGGCAGCATCCCCGTAAATCTTCTCTGTGCCTGTTCCAGCAGTCCTTCCACAAGCTCGGGTAATTCACCTCTAGCTCATTGCAAACATCGGACTTTATGGAATGCTGACAACTGTATTCAGTGTACCTTCTGCTTTGTGCCGTCTATTGTACTTGATTGTATTTATGTATAGTATTATCTGACCTGACTAGACAGCATGCAAAACAAAGCTTTTCACTGTACCTCGGTATACGTGACAATAATGAACCTAATCCTGTTCCACTTCTTCCCCTGCCCGACTCGAAGCTGCCGACACATTTCGCTGGCAGTCAGGAAGTTATGGCAGACGATTTATCCCCAGGTGGCGCCACAGATTAGCCCATTCAATCTCACTTTCACTAAACTCCCTTCTCACGAAGCGATAAGCAAAGCCAGTTATACTATGGAAGCCAGGCTCAAACTCTTTAACACACACAGACTGCGGATCCCGATTAAGCCCTTCAATAGCCTGATGGCTCACTGCCATATCACATAATGCTTTTATCTCCAGAGTTTGCAGGCTACTGTGATTTGTTTTAAACTTGCGTTCCTTGCTAGCATGCTAAGATGTGTTTGTTTAAAAATATTCCGGACCAATTTGTGAACACACCATACATAGAACATAGTTCTATCATAGATGTACCAGCATCTGCAGTTATTTTCCTATAGAACACAGTTATAGCTAGTGTCTGAAGAAGGGTCTCAACCCGAAACGTCACCCATTCCTTTTCTCCAGGGATGCTGCCTGACGCGCTGAGGTACTCCAGCATTTTGTGTCTATCTTTGGTGTAAACCAGCATCTACAGTTCTTTCCTACACATTTTGGCTGCTCCACTGCAAAATGTCCTTGAGGTATGCCGACTAAGAGGTTTTCTTCCCCTTTCCCATGGGAATTCTGTTACGCCCTCTCTCGCTGCTTAGTCTGAAGGGTCTCGACCTGAAACGTCACTATTCCTTTTCTCCAGAGATGCTGCCTGACCTGCTGAGTTAATCCAGCATTTTGTGTCTTATCTTCCAGCTATATTTTAATTATACTTCAGTTTATTTTAGCACATGTTTAACTATTTCTTGTTTCAGAGATGTTGCCTGAACTATTTCCTGTTCGCAGAATTTTCTGTTTTTATTTCTATGTTCGCCATTCAAAAAAAACAGAGGATATTTTAACTTTGATTAGTAAGAGTGTCAGGGATTAGGGGGAGAAGGCAGGAGAATGGGGTTGAGAGGGAGAGATAGATCAGACGAGATTGAATGGCGGCGTGGACCTGGTGGGCCTAATTCTGCCCCTATGACATGAACTTTCTGAGGTTATCCAATGACTTATCGATTTTTGCGGAATGATCACTTTCTGATACGATACGATTGAACTTTATTGATCCCAGGAGGGAAATTGATCTGCCAACAGTCATAAAACACAAGATACACGAAATAAAACACAAGATGCATGAAACAATACCTCACTCAAGGGGCCATTCTTCATACAGACCCTGAACAGTAAGCCCTGGCAGAGGCCGTGACTGTGGGAGGTTGAGGCAACACAATCATGTCCAAACCTGCCCACGCTCTGACTTACACTTTCCACCAGGTGTCAATGGATAACGATCAGCAGATTAGGAATCCGAACGTGGTTCTTTTTCTCCGTAGCCTGGAGCAAGGAGACTAACCACAGTGCTCCTGCCTTTCTGACAGCCGAGATCAGCAAACTTAACATAGGCGGAGACTGAATCCGAGAACTACTTAGGACAAGCAAAACACTGCCAATTATGTGCAAGGAGGAAAAGTAGATGGAAACACAAAGCAAATCAATTGTCCTGTGAATAGGCAGTGGGTGAATTTATCTTTAATCAATTCATAGGTTTAGAGGAAAGGTACGAATTTGAAGCATTTACTAACTTCTTCTCCATTCTGAAGTTAATTTGGAGCTTAGCTGCAGTACAGGAACAGATCCATCAGCCAACAATGTCTGTGTTGAACATGTTGCTAAGACCAACTCTTATCTGCCTGCATCATGATCCATATCCCTCCAATCCCAGCATATCCATGTGCCTATCCAAAAGCCTCTTCAACGCCACTATCGTACCTGCCTCTACCACCACCCCTGGGAGTACGTTCCATATGGGCCATTTAGAACTGAGACGAGGAAGAAAAAAAATTTCAGTCAGAGAGTTGTGAATCTGTGGAATTCTCTGCCTCAGAAGGCAGTGGAGGCCAATTTTCTGAATGCATTCAAGAGAGAGCTGGATAGAGCTCTTAAGGATAGCGGAGTCAGGGGGTATGGGGAGAAGGCAGGAACGGAGTACTGATTGAGAATGATCAGCCATGATCACATTTAATGGCGGTGCTGGCCCGAAGGGCCGAATGGCCTCCTCCTGCACCTATTGTCTATTGTCACCCACCACCCTCTGTGTAAAAAAAACTTACCCCGTACATCTCCTTTTAAACTTTGCCCCTCTAACTTCAAGGTGAGAGTGACAAAACCTACCCTCTACTATTTGATATTTCCATCCTGCAGTAAGTTTCTGACTGTCTACCTTATCTATGCCTCTCATAATTTTATATACTTCAGTCCAGTCCAGTTTCGTTTATTGTCACGTGTGCCGAGGTACAGTGAAAAGCTTTTTGTTGCGTGCTAACCAGTCAGCGGAAAGACAATACATGATTACAATCAATCCTTTTACAGTGTGTAGATACATGATCAGGGAATAACGTTTAGTGCAAGGTAAGGCCGAGAAGGTACAAGGTGCAAGGTAAAGCAAGGTACAGCCACTTCTATCATGCCTTCCTGAATTCCAGGCAACACAATCTAAGTCTGTCCAATCTCTCCCTGTAGCTAATACCCTATTCCAGACTGCATTCTGGCAAACCTTCTCTGCACCCTTTCCAAAGTTTCCACTTCCTTCCTGTAATGGAACGACCAGAACTGCACACAATATTCCAAATGCGGCCTAACCAAAGTCCTCTAAAGCTGCATCATGGCTACCCGACTCTTGTACTCAATGCCCCAACCAATGAAGACAAGTATATGGTACGCCTTTTTACCACTCTGTCCACTTGTGTTGCCACTCTCCGGGAGTTATCACCCCACGATCCCTCTGCACAACGACAGTTTTGTTGTTTTTGTTTCTAGGAATGTTAAACCTATTTATCTCATAGCCCAGCCAGAAAAATATATATATCTTTGTTAAATAAAGGCTAAACTGTCCTCTCAGAACAGCAGATGAAAGCAGGGAGTGCAGCGTAGGTTCACCAGGTTAATTCCGGAATGGCGGGACTGTCGTATATGTTGAAAGACAGGAGCGACTGGGCTTGTATACGCTGGAATTTAGACGGATGAGAATGGATCTTATTGAAACATATATATGATTATTAAAGGATTGGACACGTTAGAGGCAGGAAACATGTTCCCAATGTTGGGGAGTCCAGAACCAGGGTCCACAGTTTAAGAATAAGGGGTAGGCCATTTAGAACTGAGATGAGGAAAAACCTTTTCAGTCAGAGAGTTGTAAATCTGTGGAATTCTCTGCCTCAGAAGGCAGTGGAGGCCAATTCTCTGAATGCATTCAAGAGAGAGCTAGATAGAGCTCTTAAGGATAGCGGAGTCAGGGGGTATGGGGAGAGGGCAGGAACGGGGTACTGATTGAGAATGATCAGCCATGATCACATTGAATGGCGGTGCTGGCTCGAAGGGCCGAATGGCTTACTCCTGCACCTATTGTCTATTAAGTTCCATGTGGACTTACCATCTCTCCAGGCACAGTCTCTGGAATCACCGGGGAATCCTTTTCCACCTTCCCAAGGATGTTGTACAAGGATCGTTTGGTCTGCGTCCGTAGCAGCAGCCTCTCTTTATCCATCATAATCTGCTCAATCTGAATCACGATTGGACGCTCAAAAGCACTGAAACCCTGGAATATTAAGTGCGGCAAGAATTTCAGTTTCATTCTATTTGTAATGGCAGCTTCTATACCTCTCAAAGTCCAGCTTCGATAGCCATTACTGCTCGGGGATGTGGTGGAGGTAAAGCTTATGCACACACCGCACTCTGAGATGGCAGAAACAAATCTTCCAAACGCTGTTTCTTGATTAATTGGTCTTTATTAAAGTTCACAAATCAAAAGAATAATTCATAGCTTATCGTTTTTATCAACTGTTTCTTCTTCAAACAGTACAGTCGAAACCGTGTGGTCGTTAGCATGTGGTAAAAACCTGTGTTCTCTCCATCCTCCGACACTACACTGACCCCCAATCTCTGTGGCTATGCTCACCTCCTCAGATGTAGACACTCCCCATTACGTATCAAATCACACCCACAAGCATGCAAAAAACCCCCAAAAAACTAGAAATATTAAACGTCAGTAACTAATGACAGTAACTAATTTAAGCGTAAATGGCTCCTACACTATTTAAAAGCATACTAATGGCTTGAGAGCTTTCAACCACCTGCATTAGATTAGTTTAGAGATAACGGCACAGAAACAGGCCCTTCGGCCCACCGTCAACTAGCACTATCCTACACACTGGAGACAATTTACAGAAGCCAATTAACCAACAAACCTGTAAGAGTTTGGAAGGTAGGCACAAAATGCTGGAGTAACTCAGCGGGACAGGCAGCATCTCTGGAGAGAAGGAACGAGTGACGTTTCGGGTCGAGATGTTTGGGATGTGGGAGGGAACCGGAGCACCCAGAGAAAACCCACGCGGTCATGGGGAAAAGCATACAAACTCCACACAGACAGCACCCGTAGTCGGTATCGAACCCGGGTCTCTGGCGCTGTGAGGCAGAAACAACCATGTTATAAAATTATCTGTTAAAATTATCTTTTAAGTTGTCTCCTCTCATTATGGATGGTTTGATTAAATATAACTGCCAAAATATTTAACCCAGCAACATCCAATATGAAAGGGTGGCACAGCGGTAGAGTTGCTGACTCAAAGCTGCAGAGACCCGAGTTTGATCCTGACTACGGGTGCTGTCTGTATGGAGTTTGTACGTTCTCCCTGTGACCTGTGTCAGTTTTCTCCAGGTGCTCCGGTTTCCTCCTACATCTCAAAGTCATGCAAGTTTGTAGGTTAATTGGCTTCTGTAAATTGTCCCTAGTATGCAGGATAAAACTAATGGATGATCGTTGCTCGGTGCGGACTCGATGGGCCGAAGGGCTTGTTTCTACACTAGATCGCTAAATTAAACTAAATTGCTACTACAAACAAAGATTGTTGCTAGGTTAAGGTGTATCTGAGTTGTTCATATTTTGTGCAGGTACTTAACTATCTTACGGAACTGGAAACGTTTAACAGAATATCATTCTGTATCAATTATAAAACGTCGCAACCATGGCCTTCATTTACATTTTAATTTTTTTGCAATTGCATAGCAAACTTGTTAATAAGCATGCAAATACCAAATGTGTAGGAAAGAACTGCAGATGCTGGTTTAAACCGAAGATAGACACAAAACTCCAAGTTCCCTTGCACTAGAATTCAAAAATATCTTTGAAAACAGCCCCTTAAAAAAAACCCACTGACCTCTTGCTTTAAAGAAATATTAAAATCAAAGCAGAAAGACAAGATCAAGTCACCTTGCCCATTTTTCCTGAGGCTAGTTTGGTCTTCTCGTGCCATTTCTGCAGCGTGCTGTTCCGATAGGTTTTGAAGTCAGCAAAGCGTTTGGCCATGAACTCTGGGTATTCATCCATTTCCAGCTTCCTTTTCAGTGGTCGTTTCCTCTCTTGGATTCTCTCCCTTTCATCATCGCTGGGAATTTCATCACTGCAATCAAAGGAGCATTTAGGTTTTAGGTTTATTATTGTTACGTGTACCGAGATACAATATACCTAGTCGAAGGCTCTGTAGTACCTGTTTCGGGACCAAGGATCGTAGTACCTGGATCGGGAACCGCTCCAGTAGACCAAGCGTGCGGGCGGACAGGACTTTGGAAACGGCGCCAAAACATGCCGGTGCCCGCGTGTGTAAATTAGCAATAAGAATTTCACTGTGCAGTTGTACATATGTAGAATAAAGTACCATTGAACCACTGATTGAACCATTGTACAGTGAAGAGCTTTGTTTTGCATGCTTTCCAAACAGATCATATAATACGAAACATAAATACAATCAAGTCAAACTCAGTACTTTATCGGGAGGCACGGTGGCGCAGAGACCCGGGTTCAAACCTGACTACTGGTGCTGTCTGTACGGAGTTTGTATGTTCTCCCCGTGACCTGCGTGGATTTTCCTCAGGTGGACCGGTTCCCACCCACAGTCCAAAGACGTGCAGGTTTGTATATCAATTGGCTCTGGTAAATTGTCCCTAGTGTGCAGGATGGTACTGTGTACACAGGATCACTGGTCGGCATGGACTCAGTGGGCCGAAGGGCCTGTTTCCATCTTTAAACTAAACTAAACTAGTAGAGCAAAGGGGAAGATACAGAGGGTGGAATGTAGTTCTCAGCATTGTAGTGCACCGGTTCCCGAGACAAAGTCCAATGTCCGCAGTGGGGTAGAGGTGAATCGGACAGTACCCTAGTTTATGGAAGGACTGTTCTGAAGCCTGATAACAGAGGGGAAGAAGCTGTTCCAGAGTCCGGTGGTGCGCGCTTTTAAGCCGGACTGTCACTTTCTTCACTAGTGCACATTTCCCGCCATCCCACAGGCAACTTAATATACAAGGTGCATCAGGATAAAATGATGCCTCCCTCTATTTCATCTATCCTGGGAACCTCATCACTGGAAGCAAAGGAACATTTATGTTTAGGTTTATTATTGTCACATGTACCGATTGGCATGGGGTAGAGAGATACAGGCCTAGTCAAATGAGATTAGTGTAGGCGGGCAGAGGGAACAGCATGGAGATAGTGGGCCAAAGGGCCTGTGCGTGTGCTGTACAACTCTACGAGTATTTCCTTGGGAAAAATCAGCAACTTTGGTCACTGTCAGATGCTAACTGTTTAAAGGACAGAAAGCGGAAATAATTAGAACATCAACTAATATTTATACAAGAGCAAAAGTTCAATATGAAAAGAGACAGCTGTGAATTACTGGGAAGATGTACTACACATGGAGGAGAACACTTAAGAACAACTGAAGACTTGGCATCCACAAAACTCTTCCTAAGTGTCGTATAAATCTTTTGAGCTTGAAATCACTAGCATTCATTTTGACAGCCAAATAAAGGCAGGAAATTCATGTCCGCTGGGAGTGTACTTGGACTGCCGATGCAATCTCATCGGCTGTGACTCCCAATAGCTTCACAAACACCTGCTCAACATCCACTGCAATTAAGGCTGAATATGGTGTTGGCAGCACTTTGGAGGTGACTGAAATATCCCATTATCATCTCGCTTACATTTCGCCGCCGTGCTTACACAAAAGTGAAACGGGGCATCCATTCACTCCAGGAATGAGCGGGTTAGCACATGATGAGCCCTTGATAGCACTGGGCCTGTACTCGCTGGAGTTGAGAAGGTTAAGGTGGGACCTCATTGAAACTTACAGAATAATGAAAGGCATAGATATAGAGTGGATGTGGAAAGGCTGTTTCCACTGATGGGAGAGTTTAGGACCAGCGGTCAGAGCCTCAGAAATAATGGGCGCTCTTTTAGAAAGGAGGTGAGGAGGAACTTCTTTAGTCAGAGAGTGGAGTCAGACGTTAATCTGTGGAACTCATTGCCACAGAGGGCTGTGGAGGCCAAGTCAATGGATATTTGTACGACAGAGATACACAAATTCTTGATTAGAATGGGTGTCAAGGTTTATGGGGAGAAGGCAGGAAAATGGGATTAGGAAGCTGAGATCAGGCATGATTGAATGGCGGCGTAGACTCAATGGGCCGAATGGCCTAATTCTACTCCGATAACTTGTGAACTCACCTATCCGGCTCTGGCTCCCTGCCGCTGACAATATGTTGCGTGTCTGGATGCCGGAAAAGCAGCCCATCCTGCAGCTCAACCAGTGACCTCAGGAGTGCCTTCAATGCCTTGCAGCCTGAGGAGAGAAGCAAACACAAAGCTTACATGTTTAGTTTAGTTTATTGTCACGTGTACCGAGGTACAGTGAAAAGCTTTTGTTGCCTGCTATCCAGTCAGCAGAAAGACAATACATGATTGCAATCGAGCAATTTACAGTGCATAGATACGATACGATAGAACGTTATTCATCCCCGGAGGGAAACTGGTCTGTCAACATGATACATGATAAGGAAATAACCTTTAGTGCAAGGTAAAGCCAGCCAAGTCCGACCATGGATAGTCCGAGGGTTACCAACGAGGTAGAAAGTAGTTCGGGACTGCTCTCTGGTTGTGATAGGATGCCTCAGTTGCCTGATAACAGGTGGGAAGAAACTGTCCCTAAATCTGGAGGTGTGCGTTTGCACACTTTTATACCTTTTGCCTGATGGGAGAGGGGAGAAGAGGGAGTGGCCAGGGTGAGACTGGTCCTTGATTATGCTGCTGGCCTTGCCGAGGCAGCGTGAGGTGTAGATGGAGTCAATGGAAGGGAGGTTGGTTTGTGCGATGGTCTGGGCTGCATCCACAATTCGCTGCACATTTGACTCCACCTGTATTAATTTAACATTTCACTCACTTCAGAGATAAACCTTTCTATCTGAGGGGGAAAATATGGAATTAGTATGCAATTAAGATCCAAGCTTGTGAATATATTCTTTGCTGGAAAAAGCTTGATCCAAGATCATCCTCGCCAGTCTGAAATGGAAATCAGCCTTAAAACTAGTCACATAACAATAAACTGATGTGAATAAGGTCTTCCAAATATGCAATAAAGATCATCTATGATAGGTGCTGCATTGTAGGCACAGATTAAACACAAAAACTGTACAAACATGAGTAGCTAAAGGTCAAGGCTATCCCAGAATGTAATGAAAATTTATTGTTCAGATTATTTTCCATATAAACATACCCCACAATTATATCATTTAAGCTAGTGTAAGAAAATAATTGCAGATGCTGGTACAAATCGAAGGTATTTATTCACAAAATGCTGGAGTAACTCAGCGGGTCAGGCAGCATCTCAGGAGAGAAGGAATGGGTGACGTTTCGGGTCGAGACCCTTCTTCAGACTGATTGCTACATTGATTCAAAACAGAGGTAGTTTGCATTTCAGAAAGAGAAGGTAGTGATTTTATACTTTGGAGATACAGCGTGGAAATAGGCCCTTCAGCCCACTGAGTCCGCGCCGACCAGCGATCACCTCGTACACTAGCATTATCCTTAACACATGGGGCAATTTACAGTTTACAGAAGACAATTAACCTGCAGATCTGTACGTCTTTGGAGTGTGGGAAGAAACCGGAGCATCCAGAGAAAACCCACATGGGGGAACGTACAAACTCCGTACAGACAGCACATGTGGTCAGAATCTAACCCAGGTCTCTGGTGCTGTAAAGCAGCAACTCTGTGCCACCAATGATTTTGAAAGAACAGGGGTATGAGAAGAAGGACAAAGACTGAATAAGCAAGAAAGGAATTGAGTGAAATTTACAGATATGCAATAATTAAAACAAAAATCAGTTCAGAGTAACGGCTGGTGTTTCTGAACTGGCAACCATTGATCAAGGCACAAGTTTACATCCTGTTTAACCAATTTAAGTTGGAATTAAAAGGAGCCACAAAAAACCTGCAGGTGCTCGAATCCTGAGCAAAACACAAAGTGCTGGACGAACTCAGCGGGTCAGGCAGCATCTGTGGAGGGAATGGATAGACGTCGTTTCAGGTCCTGATTCCTTCTTCAGACTTTAAAGTTAAAAAATGTAAGTCTGAAGAAGGATCCAGACCTGAAACCTCGTCCGTCCATTCCCTCCACAGATGCTGCCTGACCTGCTTTAAAAAATGTAAAGACGATAGAATTGTCATAGAACTCCATCTGTTTCAATAATGTCCTGCAGTGAAAGAAATCGTCCAAGAGAGTGTTTCTTTGTCATAACAACTGGATATGAACTGGATATGAACCTGGACAAGTACATTAAAGACAATAGGTGCAGGAGGAGGCCATTCGGCCCTTCGAGCCAGCACCGCCATTCAATGTGATCATAGCTGATCAATCTCAATCAGTACCCCGTTCCTGCCTTCTCCCCATACCCCCTGACTCCGCTATCCTTAAGAGCTCTATCTAGCTCTCTCTTGAATGCATTCAGAGAATTTGCCTCCACTGCCTTCTGAGGCAGAGAATTCCACAGATTCACAACTCTCTGACTGAAAAAGTTACTCTGTGACTGAAAAAGTCCTTCTTACTGGCTGCAGCTTTCCAGGCACATTAGATGCAACAACGCAAAAAATATACAATGAAATTTAGCGGATGTTCCAGGTAAACGAGACCACGATATTGCAAAAATCAAAGTATGAAGAGCAAACACAGTAGCACAATGTCCGCATTGATTTAGTCGGGTTGTGGCCAGATTTGTGTAGGTAATGGTTCCCACCTGCTTTACAAAACCTATTATACTGGTCACACGTCTGTTTAGAGATACATCATGGAAACAGGCCCTTCAGCCCACTGAGTCCACACCGACCACTGATCACATGTTGACACTGGTTCCATGCTATCCCATTTTCTCATCCACTTCCTACAATAGTGGCAATTTACCCAGACCAATTCACCTGAAAACCCGCACGTCTTTGGGAAACCAGAGCACCCGGAGGAAACCCACACGGTCACAGGGAGAACGTACAAACTCCACACAGACAGCATCCCAGGTCAAGATCGGAACCAGGTCTCTGGCAGGGGAGCAGCACTACCAGCTGCAGAAACAAAGAATTGCAGATGCTAGTTAATGCACAAAAAGACACAAAATGCTGGAGTAATTCAGCAGGTCAGGCAGCATCGCTGGAGAACATGGATAGGCGACGTTTCGGGTCAAGACCCTTCTTCAGACCTGCTGGCTTCTTCAGACCTGCTGGCTTCTTCAGCTCTACTAGCTGTGCCACTCTCTGCCCTGATTTCTGCTGCCACTTTTACAATTAAACCTATGGGAAGACGACATTTGCACAAATCGTGCTGTATCTGCACATGAAATTATTTGGTGTACTTGCTAACACAACAAATATGTTTATTCACAAAATGCTGGAGTAACTCAGCAGGTCAGGCAGTGTCGTGGTTACCGGTGTTCAAAATGAAGCAGATGACACGGAGAATTCTTCAAGAAGTTAAAAGCAGCATCTCGGGAGAGAAGGAATGGGTGACGTTTCGGGTCGAGACCCTTCTTCAGACTGAAGAAGGGTCTCGACCCGAAACGTCACCCATTCCTTCTCTCCCGAGATGCTGCCTGACCTGCTGAGTTACTCCAACATTTTGTGAATAAATCGATTTGTACCAGCATCTGCAGTTATTTTCTTATACAACAAATATGTTGTTAATAAAGGTAGACACAAAATGCTGGTGTAACTCAGCGGGTCATGCAGCATCTCTGGAGAAAAGGAATGAGAGACATTTCGGGTGGTAACCCTCCTACAGACAGATATGTTTTGTGTTTCACTCAGCATCCGAAGTGTCAAGTACTTGCCACATTATTTTTTTTCCGTGGAACCAGTGAAGTAATACTTTTGACAGCAGGGGGACTGATGCACATCTTTGGTGCCCTTTTCAATGGAGCAGATTCTTTACGACTCAAACGGTTTGATGATCAGTCAACCTTAAAACGAACAGAAATTAGAACGTGCTCTCTCCCTTTCGTTTTCTGTGTGCTTAGTTCAGTTTAGATTTGAGATACAGTGCGGAAACAGGCCGTTTGGCCCACCGACCGGCGATCCCCGCACACGAACACTATCCTACACACATTAGGAGACAATTTCCACTTATACCTGGCCAATTAACCTACAAACCTGCACGTCTTTGGAGTGTGGGAGGAAACCGACCGAAGATCTCGGAGAAAACCCATGCAGGTCACGGGGAGAACGTACAAACTCCGTACAGACAGCGCCCGTAGTCGGGATCGAACCCGGGTCTCCGGCGCTGCCAACGCTGTAAGGCCGCTGCGCCACCGAGCCGCCGTGTTAATTAACGTAAGCGAACCATCCACGGAAGCAACAAGCCCCAATGTATTTCACGGCTTACAAGAGGGAAGCAAGTTCAAGGAGAGAAGACAGATTGCGGAAATAAAGAGCAGAACACAAGGAATGGCAACATACCTATTTTATTGATGATTTCTTGCATTCCAGTTTCACACAGAAATTGATTGCCACTTACTGCACTCTAAATCTGCCTGCCTTGGGCAACCCAGACACCCTGTGTCACTGCATGATCTGTTTCTTAAGTTTACCAAATGTCAACTTAGGTATTCTGAAAAATTTGCTATTTTACTGGTTGTTAATGTATTTCAAAAATTTCCATATTTATTTACTCCCGTGCCAAATTGAGTTATGTTTACGTTCTTTTTGGGAGGGGGTGG